>NW_024070187.1:44315798-44522496 GCF_014754425.2 Oryx dammah | reverse complement strand
AAACGTATATTTAGACCTCATGGAGTACATTGGAGAGGGACAAAGGGCCAACACTTAAAATTCCAGGCATTTGATAGTCCACACAAGACCACTGAATATCAAACCAACATACTGATGGTGTGGGCTAATGGAGAGGGGAAGATGTTTAATAATGTCGTAAAGCAAGGAAAATTTTATTTTAGGGTCAACTTGCAGAACACACACATACATACCCCAAACCCCTAGGGTGGTCAGAGCCAAAATAGAAGTATGATAAGAAAGATGTAAACTCACAATGAAGCATCAACATTTCCTGAAATTCTCTATTCAGGAATAACTGTCTTTTCACAAACATTCCTCAGAGCTGCTATCAGAGACAGAACAACACACAGTTGCTGAAAGCGCATTGATTTTGCAGTCAGATAGCACCAGGTACAAATTCCAACTCTGCCTTACTATTACCCTCATTGACCTGTATGAGCATCTTAATCTCTCCAGGGCTCAATGTTCTGAGCTATAAAATAGAGTTCATAGAGTTGGAAGGAATAAAGACAAATATTTATTGAGCACCTATAACATGCCAAGCCCTATTCAAGGCAATGGGGATACAGAATGAATAAAACAAAGGTCTGCCTTCATGAAGTTTAGAACCATGAGGGGCAAGATGAACAAGAAACATGTAATCCAAAAAAGGCAGAGTATATCAGATGGTGATGAGAGGGGGATGAGGTTGAGTGAGAAGGAGGCTATTTGATTTAGGGCCATTAGAAAAGGCTCACGATAAAAGAGACGTGAGGCTGTGAGTCATGCAAATGTTGAGGAAGAGGGTTCCTGGCAGAAAGAACAGCAGAGCAGAGGTCCTGAGGCAGAAGCGTGCTTGTTGTGTTCAAGTAACAAGGAGATGGACCTAATTAAAGGAGATGGAGTCAGGTGGAGTAAAGCAGGAGGCAAAGTCAGAAGGTGTCTGAGTGGGAGGAGGAAGGAAAGATGATCTGGAGTTTAGCCTGGGTGAGCTGGGAAGCCAACAGAAGGATGTAACTGGCTTATGTTTAGAAAGGATCACATTGCTACAAGAAGATGTGGCAGGAGGGGGTAAAAGTGAAAAGGGGGAAATCAGAAGGCAACTGAAATAGTCTAGACAAGAAATGATGATTGTTTCAGGTACTTGGGCTGAGTAGTTAGAAGCAAGGAGGTGCAACTTATTGAAATGAGGAAAACCAGGAACGGTGGGTTTGCAGAGAAGAAATCAGATCCATTTGGGACATATTGAAGTTTGAGAAGTCTACTGGATAACCAAGTAGGGGATGCTGGCTCACCAGTTGGATATGTGTATGGAGTTCAGGGCAAGTTTTAATGCTATGGGTTTGGATATGCTTAGTCAGGGACTAAGAACAGACGCAGGAGAGAAGCGTCCAAAGACTCCACGGGTTAGAGGTCAAGGAGATGAAAGGAAGAAGCAAAGAAGACTAGGAGTGGCTGGTGTGGGAGAAGGAAAACCAGGGTCCCGAAGGAGTCTACGCCAGTGGTCAGTAAGTTTTCTTCGTGAGGAGCCTCATAGCAAATAGTTTTGGCTTTGTGGGCCAACTGGTCTCTGTTGCCAACTCAGTCCTGCCACTCACTATAGCATGAAAGCAGCCACAGACGATATGTAAATGAATGGCCGTGGCTGTGCTCTCACAAAGCTTTGTTTATGGGAGCACAGCAAAGGGCTGGATTTGGCCTGAAGGCTACAGTTTGCCAAACGCTGGTCAAGGCAAATGAATGCCCCAGGAGTATAGTGTGGACTGAAGACAGAATGCTCTGGAAGCCAAACGGACAAAGTATTTCAAGGGCTCAGAGTGATAAATGGTATCAAATGCCACCAATAAGTTGAGTCAGGTGAAGAATTAGCTATTCGCTATAACACATCAGAGAAGGCAATGGCACCCCACTCCAGTACTCTTGCCTGGAAAATCCCATGGGCGGAGGAGCCTGGTAGGCTACAGTCCATGGGGTCGAGAAGAGTCGGACGTGACTGTACGACTTCACTTACACTTTTCACTTTTCACTTTCATGCATTGGAGAAGGAAATGGCAACCCACTCCAGTGTTCTTGCCTGGAGAATCCCAGAGACGGGGGATCCTGGTGGGCTGCCATCTATGGGGTCACACAGAGTCAGACACAACTGAAGCAACTTAGCAGCAGCAGCAGCATAGGAACACATCAGTCATCAAAGGCCTTAACAAGAGTCTTTTCACTAGAATGATGAGGGCAAAGCCTGATTGGAAGGGGTTCAAAAAAGCTGGTAAGAGAGTGTGGGCATAAACAACTCTTTTGACGAGTTTTCAGTTCAGTTCAGTTCAGTCGCTCAGTCGTGTCCGACTCTTTGCGACCCCATGAATCGCAGCACGCCAGGCCTCTCTGTCCATCACCAACTCCCGGAGTTCACTCAGACTCACATCCATCGAGTCAGTGATGCCATCCAGCCATCTCATCCTCTGTCGTCCCCTTTTCCTCCTGCCCCCAATCCCTCCCAGCATCAGAGTCTTTTCCAATGAGTCAACTCTTCGCATGAGGTGGCCAAAGTACTGAAGCTTCAGCTTTACCATCATTCCTTCCAAAGAAATCTCAGGGCTGATCTCCTTCAGAACGGACTGGTTGGATCTCCTTGCAGTCCAAGGGACTCTCAAGAGTCTTCTCCAACACCACAGTTCAAACGCATCAATTCTTCGGCACTCAGCCTTCTTCACAGTCCAACTCTCACATCCATCCATGACCACAGGAAAAACCATAGCCTTGACTAGACGGACCTTAGTCGGCAAAGTAATGTCTGCTTTTGAATATACTATCTAGATTGATCATAACTTTTCTTCCAAGGAGTAAGCGTCTTTTAATTTCATGGCTGCAGTCACCATCTGCAGTGATTTTGGAGCCCCCCAAAATAAAGTCTGACACTGTTTCCACTGTTTCCCCATTTATTTCCCATGAAGCGATGGGACTGGATGCCATGAACTTCGTTTTCTGAATGTTGAGGTTTAAGCCAACTTTTTCACTCTCCATTTTCACTTTCATCAAGAGGCTTTTTAGTTCCTCTTCATTTTCTGCCATAAGGGTGGTGTCATCTGCATATCTGAGGTTATTGATATTTCTCCCGGCAATCTTGATTCCAGCTTGTGTTTCTTCCAGTCCAGCGTTTCTCATGATGTACTCTGTATAGAAGTTAAATAAGCAGGGTGACAATATACAGCCTTGACATACTCCTTTTCCTATTTGGAATCAGTCTGTTGTTCCATGTCCAGTTAACTGTTGCTTCCTGACCTGCATACAGATTTCTCAAGAGGCAGGTCAGATGGTCTGGTATTCCCATCTCTTTCAGAATTTTCCACAGTTTATTGTGATCCACACAGCCAAACGAGTTTTAGTTCCTGGCAAAAAGGAAATGTTCAGTGTAGTCATTCTTTTTCCATAAGTGGACTTACAATCCAGCAGTTATTATTTATATAGAACTGAAGAGTTTACAAGGCACACGCACAGAGCATTTTCACACTAGTTTAAAGTAAGTCAAGTTAGCTGTTCAGATTCACAAGAAAAACAGAAGCTTGGGATCTAGGGTTGAGTTAGAAGCCCCCGAACTATGGCTTGAGTTGCTGGAGTGATGCATTACTCCCAGAGACTATTGTATCACACCCCAACACGGGTGTCGGCCGTTCATCTGCGCTCTACCCTGCGATGAAAGAGACGAGACAGTGTCTGCATCATGGCGAAGTCCCAGTCCACGTTTGGTCAAAATACTCTATTCTAAACTCAGATAGCCACCTGCACAGTCTACACAGGCCAAATGAGTTTTTCATTATCTGGGGTGAGTTATTGGCACAGGGTCCATCTAGTGAAAACGTCTAAATTTATGCCACACTTTGTTTCCCAGGGAGCCCAGACTATTTCATATAAATTACCTCATTGATCTCCGAAGCCCTTGTGTAAGATTTAGAATTATTATTTCTTTTTCATCTTGACACCCAGTCTGTAGGAGGGCAATAAATATTATGTTCTGATGTTTATGATGTGGGCCTGAGGACTCTTGTCAGTGAAATTCGTGTTGCGGCTTTAACCTCTGAGAGAAGCCGTGGAGCAGGGAGATGAATAGAAGTTTGTTCTAACAGACTGTTCCAGGCGTATTTCCCAGGCCCACCCACTTGCAGCTCCTGCTTGCATGAAGGACTGCATTTTGTGCCCTAGGACCTGCTTCCTTCTGCCTTCTCCTTCACCAACCACAACTCATGGGACTGGGAAAGGATCCCACCCCCAGAGCAGTCAATCTGCTGGCTGACCTAAGCCTATGTCTGTGCCTGGCATGACATGATGATCTGGGCCAATGCCAGCCTCTCCTGGGGGAGGATTTCTCCACCAGACACAAGTAGACAGAGAGGGATAGACACAGAAGAAGAGACCCACCACATTGATGGGGCAATCCCAAAGTGCAGATCCTTGAATGTCTACATGCCAGACGGCCCTGGCACCATCTTGGGTACAGGTGCCTGACAGGGGTCCATTCTCAGGAACCTGGACCCTATTGTAGCCCCACTTCTTATCTTTCCAGGAGATTCTATCCTCATCATCACTACACAGACAGGCCTGAGCCCAGCTCTTTTTGTTTTCTGGAGGGTATTCCAGGGGATCCTTTTTTCCTTGTAGCCAAACATGGTCAACTCAAACCTTGATAAAGCTGGCTCACATTGGCCAAGGCTTGGGAACCCCAAATAAGAAACTATCCAAATAGGCCATTGCTCTTGAACTTCTGTCTGCTTACAAACAAACACCAAGTGGAGGAGGCAGAAAGGTGACTAGGGGCCCTCTCCTTTTGTCTTTCTTCTCCCCAAAGTTCTGCACTGTTCTAGGCCATCTCTATTGCTTCAGATTCAGAGACTCACACTGCCCCAGGTCATCACTGATTCACCTATTCAACAAACATTCACTGGGTACCTCCTATGAGCTCACCACCCTAGGCACTAAGGCTGCTGCTAAGCTGCTAAGTCACTTCAGTCGTGTCTGACTCTGTGTGACCCCATAGATGGCAGCCCACCAGGCTCCCCTGTCCCTGGGATTCTCCAGGCAAGAACACTGGAGTGAGTTTCCCTTTCCTTCTCCAATGCATGAAAATGAAAAGTGAAAGTGAAGTCGCTCAGTCATGTCCGACCCTCAGTGACCCCATGGACAGCAGCCTTCCAGGCTCCTCCATCCATGGGATTTTCCAGGCAAGAGTACTGGAGTCGGGTGACAGGCACTAGGGCTACAGCAGTGAAAAAGACAGACTTAATCCCTGCCCTGGAGGGTTACCGTTTGGAAGGAGAAACAAACCATTAAACAAGCAGGTACATTCAATGCCCATGTGGTCTAACTGTGGGTGGAGGAAATCACAGGCAGGTGAAGCAAACGCTCACCTTGGAGAAATCATGGAGGGCTTCCTAGAGAAAGTGACACCTAAGCTGACACTTGAACAGGGAGCTGGTGTTACTCAAAGTGGTGACAGAAGGGTGTTCAAAGCAGAGGAAGTTACACCTTCAAAGAAAGACCAGGCCACACCAGGGTCCCTCGAGCAATCAGATTAAGGTGAGACACAATCTAGTTTCCCCCACAAGGATGCCCTAGTGAGAGACTAAATTTGTCACGCTCTCAAGTTCCTGCTCGTCCATATGAGCCTTGACTCTAGGCGAAGGGCACAGTCTGGGCCTACGTGAGGGCTGACCTAAATTTCCACCCTAGAGCCAGAGGGTCTTTCAGTCAGAAGCTAGAGCAAACACCAAGGCAGTCCCACCCACATGCCCCAGTGGGCCAGCCCCCACCGCAGGGAATGGAGTGCAGCCCATGGACTTGGGCTTGCCTTCTGCCAGCATTGGAGGGCACACCAGGGGCACGGCTTGCTTGAGGGGCTGTGGGCACCCTCCCCTGGGAGAGGGAAGATGGTACATTTTTCCAAGGGCCTTCCTTCCACTGCAGTGTGTCTAGGGTTTGATCTCCTCAGCCCAGAATGGAGACACAAGAGCCAGACTTCATGGACGTACCCAGGACGTACGTGGTAGAGAATTCAGCTTCGACTCTGCTCAGCCCTGCTCTAGGGAAAACCGCCTCCCCTTTACTTCCTGCCTCAATGTGAAGAGTGACATGAGCTAAATCTCTATTATAAAAGTCCAGCAATCCTACTGTAGGTTAGTGAGGGGAAGATGGCCCAGGTGCCAACCTAGGCTATAGGCCATTGACTACAACTCACGCCTAGAAAACAAGTGTTCACCATGTCCAGGTGAGTACTTTTATCATCATCCCCCTTTACAGGTGAGGAAACTGAGGGCCAGAGAGAGAAAGGAACTTGCCCAAGGTCACCCAGGTGGGAAGTGGGGAAGCTGAGATATGGATTCTGCTAATCTGCTCCCAGGTCAAGGTTTAGAAGTCAGGCGCTCTATCTGTTTCATTTCCTCTGTGGAGCCCTTATCTCAACCCAGTTGGGAGTCCTAGACACACACCTTGTAAGCACGTTTTAATGAAGACCTGAAAACTAGATAGCTTTCCGCTTCTGCATCGATATCTCTACCTTTGTGCCGATAAGGTTCTGAACAAACTTTAACAGCTTAAACTAGAAATGTTTACTGAACAAAACAATGAGTAAATCAGGGTTTATTTGGACTTCCTTTTCCTTCCCTGTCTATCTCTTCCCTTGCCTGCTCTCTCAAAGCATCATTTTCCCCAGGACACTTCTTACTTCCACAGAAGTCTTCATTTCTGCTTTTTGTCAAATGCCATCATCCAGCACTTTTTCCCCTTTCTCTCCTTGCCTCAATCCCCAGCCCCAGCTGAGCTCTGGGTTAAAATCATGGCAATGCTACTCACTAGCTTTGTGATGGGGCAGAACTGTCATAACCTTTCTGAGTCTCTGCTTTCTTATCTGTTAAAAAGGAGATTATAGCCCTAAACTCTTATAGCAGTGGATCAAAAAAAAAAAAAGGTAGAAAAATCACTCGACAGTACCTGGCCCATAGTAGGTGCTCAAAGGGTATTTGTCCTGCAGTTTAAATCTTTGGATATTCCCTCTATCACTCCATCTATTCAAGGATAATTTCTTTTCTCAGAATATCTGGAAAGAAGATGATTGATCTTGGCTTCAAACCAGTTCTAAGCTACCACACAGTTGCAAAGCCATAAAGCAATTAGCAATAACTGTTATCAAACAATTAATTATGGGGATTGTAAACAGGTGCTCAGGACTCCAATTCACATAATTCACAGGCTAATAAGAGGGTACAGAAGTGTTCAGTTCTTTGAGGACTTGAACCAAATGGTTTGCTGGAAACCAGAACGGCAAGGAAACACAGCTAGAGGCTACATCTGTCTGGAGGCCAAGACGTCAGGAAGTGGTCAATAGGATGGGAGCCCAAAAAAGTCAATTCTGATTATTGACAGGTGAGGCTGCTGGTTCCCCAGGGATAAAAGCTCCCTAGAGAGCTGGAGGGACAAGGACTGGAATGTGGGTGCCAGGACATCTGGAGAGACTAAGAGCCCCATGCAGAACCAGGAAACGGACTTCGAGAGTTCCAGTTTTCAAACTTTGGCCCAAGCTGCGTGACCACAAGAGAAGTCAACAAGTCTGTGTTCTGAGAACCCCTTACCGGTCAGATGGTAAGACTTTCAGTTCTTCCTTCATCTCTCTGCCAACCAAGACTTTTTTCAGATCAGCAGTAGAAATACTGGAGGGACTCTCTCCCTTCTGTTTCTAAGACCCTTCAGAATATCTTGGCAAATGCTTTGATTCTGATGATTTGCCAAGAAGGACGCTTTCCTTGTCCAAGAAAGACCCTTTCCCCAACATAAATATTTGAATCAAACCTGAAGAGAAATGGAGATGTTTGGAAAGTTAAGAGAGGACTTAGAATGTTTTGGTTCCGCTCAAATTCTCTTAAGGGTCAACTCTTTGAATTATAAAGCAAATACACTTGTATTTTGTAATATATTAGTCTTATGTAATATCTCTAGGTTGGAGATAAGGTAAATGGTTTCTATTTACTGCAATTTAAAAATACAAAGTTCAACTAGAAAGAAGTAAGGGTGACTTTTAAACACTCCAAAGCTTTCATAATAGGATGAATGTTGGCTTTGGAGTGATTATCCTCTGAGACTATGTTCCCATTTGAAAAGTGTTGTTATAACTCAAAATACATTCTGCAATTCCTCTTAAACAACCGCCTTCCAGGCCAATTTGCAAGACACATAAAAACCTGCTTTTGACCTCAAGTAGCCTTACAAGATCTGTGTTTTCTATATTAGTCTCAAGATTTGACCATAAATGGTTTGTGTCTCTTCCTAAAAATCAAATCCACCTTCAAAAGATTAAGATTTACCACCCCCAAGGATGTACTGTAATTAAAAGTGTACTGCAGGCTCTGAAGATGACTCTCAAGAAAAGGTTTCTAAAATGGAAATCAGAAGAGCATTGTTTGAAAGCAAAACTTTCTAAGGCAGTGACTTTTAGACCACATACCTTATTTGTATGCACCGAATCCCAGAACCTAGAAGAGGCCGTGAAGACCAGCCTGGGACTAGGGTGATGAATGGCCAGTGAGCAGCCCTTGGAATCTGTGTCCCCTAGTCCCCAGCCCCGGATCAAGAGTTTCCAGCATAAGTTTAGGCTGCCTTCCTCTGCTCCACGTCTTTGTTAAAAGCAGCATTGGTGCTACTTTGAACTCACATCTTGGGAACAGGGCTCTAAACAATGCTAACAGGAGCTGAAGGAGGAAGCCACTGAGCAGGGTTATGTCAGATTTAGTGCCCCCCACGGCCTGGTGGATGATCTATAATGATATGATGAACTGAGCGCAAGATGCAGTATTGAGAAATATATTTTATTTTATTTTATTTTTTTTAGGTAGTTTATTTTTTTTTAAATACTGTGAAATGAAATAGCCATATCGATAAACAAGGATTTCACAACCATTAGGGATTCCAGCCTTCCAAATATAAATTTCTGAGCCCAGGAAGAACAATAACAGCTATCCAGCAGCCATCAGCCACTTCCCCTGGAAGCCCTGAAAAAGTGAGGGGACAGTGAGAAAGCACAAGAGATGGTCCTCAGCCATATCTGCCACTCCTTGTGTGATCAGGAATTAAGGATGTGACCAATCAAGAAGCAGAGTTTGGTCACAGATAGCTGAGATGCATATGAAATGAATGAATTCAGTGAGCCCAGATGCTTGCATCCTTCCATACATAGAAGAGCACTAAATTCCTTAGTCTGAGATATCTGGTTTTCATTAATTAACAATAATATTCTGATATTCAGATTACCTCCCCTTCCTAACTGCCAAGCTTCTATATAGCCTGATTTCTACCCAACTCCCCACTCCCCATCTCCCTCCCCAACCTCCTCATAGCAAAGAAATATATTTTAAATAAGAATATACTGTCATTGTTGTCAGTGCCAGTGTTAACCATCTGTCCCACCATTCTACCTCGCAGATCATGCTGTGAATTACAAAGTGAGGTGAAGTCTCTCAGTCGTGTCTGACTCTGTGCAACCGCATGGACTGTAACCTATCAGGCTCCTCTGTCCATGAGATTTTCCAGGCAATAGCACTGGAGTAGATTGCCATTTCCTTCTCCAAAAGGCACCGCAAATAGCAGAGGATAAAGTAATGCTATTAAACCACCACAAATGGGAAATATTTTAAATACTTTTTAAACTTAAACTGTTACTAGTATTCATTTGCCTAACACTGGCAATGTTTATTAAACATTGTAAAGTACTCTGCTCCATAGATTAGCATTAAAGTACAAACCCTGTCTAGTCATAGGGAGATGAAATAAGAAACAGTGTTTTGCCAGAGACTAGTAGCAGTCAGGTGAAGGGAGGGTTTGAGGCAAATTTTAGAGATGAACTGATCAAAAACAGAATTGCCAACCACATGTGTCAGTGAGTTGGCCATCCTGGAAGTATTCAAGTGGAGACAAGTGGGATGACCCCTTCAGGGGGATGGCAGAGAGCCTCTGCATGGAGCCCCCTGCTCCCTCACTGTGACTGGGTTTCTGGAATTCTGTAACATCAACTTGTAGGATAATGATTTTCATATACAAAAGTCAGTACGTTCTTTGTGGGTGTGTGCTCAGTCATGTCTGACTCTTTATGACCCCAAGGAGTGTAGCCCACCAGGCTCCTCTGTCTATGGAATTTTCCAGGCAAGAATACTGGAGCAGGTTGCCATTTCCTACTCCAGGGGATCTTCCTGATTCAGGGATCAAACCCATGTCTCTGGCATTTCCTGCATTGGCAGGCAGGTTCTTTACTGCTAGTGCCACCTGGGAAGCTGATTCCTTAATAATTATTAGTTTATTTAATGATAATGATTTATTTAATGAGTAATCAATTTACTTAATGATTAATCTACTCAATACATTTCTTAAATAAATCATATCCTCTGTTTTTTTCCTGTTTCAATAAAGTAAAGTTTCTTTGGCAGGTTTTTTATTTTGTTTTGTTTTTAAATAAAAAGTCTAAGCCTTCTTGCTGTAAAGAGCCTTCCTGATTTGCCAAGGGAGATATTGACTTCATATCTACTCCCCACCTCAATCAGGACAGTCCTTTGTCTTTGCAGAAATATTTCTGAACAACAGTAGAGGTATAGGGCAAGGAGCTAGCATCTTGGTAAGTCTTCACACGTGTTCTGTGAAGCAAAAAATTGGATCCCTGCTTCATAAATGAAGAAACTGGAGTCCTAGGAGGGTCTGGTTGCCTCACAACTGGCAAAAAACAAAGCGGATGTTCCCAGCCAGGTAGGCTGGCCCGAAAGCATACGTTCTTTCCATTATACCCATTATACCAGGGTACACATTGTGTCCGTGCGTGCATAAATACTGTACTGAGTCATCAGTCCAGGCATTGTTTTTGTTATTTCACTTTCCATGGATGTCCTTCCAGTCTTCACAATACATTTCAACAAAAACAACTAAAACTTATCAAGTGGCAGCATCGGCCAGGCACAGTTCCGGGAGCTTATCCTTAACAAATACATTGCCCTAGAGAATAGATACTATTATTACTCCATTTTTTAGATAAAGAAACTGAGGTATAGGGGGATTTAAGTGACTTGTACAAGTCACACAGCCAGTAAATAGTAAAACCAGGGTTTAAAGGTAGAATTTCTGTCACCAGTAAACAATACCCTGCCCCGCCCCCCCGACCCATAATCACTAAGCCACACTGCCTCTATCTACTGAAGGGTGAAGAGTTACCTCGCCCTTCTTTAAATCATCCGTAGCAACTGGAATAGTTCTGTATTCACAGTAGGAAATTAATAAATATTGTATTAACTGGTAAATATGAGAGGGGTCATGGGAAGAAAGGAAATGACAAATTTCTAAGTGGGCATTTAGCTAGAATGGCCTGCTGGATGGTCACAAATGAAAGATGTCTCAGGGCCATTCAAGACTAGTGGAGGGTACACATTTTTTGAGAAAAAGCTGCAATGCAGTGTTGCCTTTCCATACCAGAAACCTAGGCACAGGGGCTGGAAAGAGGGAAGATCCCTTAGGATCCCCATCATCTGAAAAACTGACCCTGCCTGTTTGTTTGGATGCCATTGAAGGATTAAGTCAGTGTCTTTTTCAAGCATTCATTCAATAAACATCTCAGTTCAGTTCAGTTCAATTGCTCAGTCATGTCCAACTCTTTGCGACCCCATGAATCGCAGCATGCCAGGCCTCCCTGTCCATCACCAACTCCCAGAGTTCACTCAGACTCATGTCCATCGAGTCGGTGATGCCATCCAGCCATCTCATCCTCTGTCGTCCCCTTCTCCTCCTGCCCCCAATCCCTCCCAGCATCAGAGTCTTTTCCAATGAGTCAACTCTTCGCATGAGGTGGCCAAAGTACTGGAGTTTCACCTTTAGCATCAGTCCTTCCAATGAACACCCAGGACTGATCTCCTTTAGAAGGGACTGGGTGGATCTCCTTGCAGTCCAAGGGACTCTCAAGAGTCTTCTCCAACATCACATTTCAAAAGCATCAATTCTCTGTCACTCAGCTTTCTTCACAGTTTAACTCTCATATCCATATATGACCACTGGAAAAATCATAGCCTTGACTAGACGGACCTTTGTTGGCAAAGTAATGTCTCTGCTTTTGAATATGCTATCTAGGTTGATCATAACTTTCCTTCCAAGGAGTAAGCGTCTTTTAACTTCCTGGCTGCAATCACCATCTGCAGTGATTTTGGAGCCCCCCAAAATAAAATTTGTCACTGTTTCCCCATCTATTTCCCATGAAGTGATGGGACCAGATGCCATGATCTTACTTTTCTGAATGTTGAGCTTTAAGCCAACTTTTTCACTCTCCTCTTCACTTTCATCAAGAGGCTTTTTACTTCCTCTTCATTTTCTGCCATAAGGGTGGTATCATCTGCATATCTGAGGTTATTGATATTTCTCCCGGCAATCTTGATTCCAGCTTGTGCTTCTTCCAGCCCAGCGTTTCTCATGATGTACTCTGCATAGAAGTTAAATAAGCAGGGTGACAATATACAGCCTTGACAAACTCTTTTTCCTATTTGGAACCAGTCTGTTGTTCCATGTCCAGTTCTACCTGTTGCTTCCTGACCTGTATATAGGTTTCTCAAGAGGCAGGTCAGGTGGTCTGGTATTCCCATCTCTTGAAGAATTTTCCACAGTTGATTGTGATCCACACAGTCAAAGGCTTTGGCATAGTCGATAAAGCAGAAATAGATGTTTTTCTGGAACTCTCTTCCTTTTTCCATGATCCAGTGGATGTTGGCAATTTGATCTCTGGTTCCTCTGCCTTTTCTAAAACCAGCTTGAACATCTGGAAGTTCACGGTTCATGTATTGCTGAAGACTGGCTTGGAGAATTTTGAGCATTACTTTACAAGCGTGTAAGATGAGTCCAACTGTGCGGTAGTTTGAGCATTCTTTGGCTTTGCCTTTCTTTGGGATTGGAATGAAAACTGACCTTTTCCAATCCTGTGACCACTGCTGAGTTTTCCAAATTTGCTGGCATATTGAGTGCAGCACTTTCACAGGATCAGCTTTCAGGATTTGAAATAGCTCCACTGGAATTCCATCACCTCCACTAGCTTTGTTCATAGTGGTGCTTCCTAAGACCCACTTGACTTCACATTCCAGGAGGTCTGGCTCTAGGTGAGTGATCACACCATCGTGATTATCTTAGTTATGAAGCTCTTTTTTGTACAGTTCTTCTGTGTATTCCTGCCACCTCTTCTTAATATCTTCTGCTTCTGTTAGGTCCATACCATTTCTGTCCTTTATCGAGCTCATCTTTGCATGAAATGTTCCCTTGGTATCTCTAATTTTCTTGAAGAGATCTCTGGTCTTACCCGTTCTGTTGTTTTCCTCTATTTCTTTGCACTGATCGCTGAGGAAGGCTTTCTCACTGAGAGATAACTCCATTCCAGGCACTGAGGACAAACAAAGTCCCTGCCCCAAGAGAGTTAAATTCTAGTGGAAGGATCAGAGGAGTAATGAGCAATATATAATATGTTCAGTTCAGTTCAGTCACTCAGTTGTGTCCGACTCTTTGTGACCCCATGAATCGCAGCATGCCAGGCCTCCCTGTCCATCACCAACTCCCAGAGTTCACTCAGACTCATGTCCATCGAGTCAGTGATGCCATCCAGCCATCTCATCCTCTGTCGTCCCCTTCTCCTCCTGCCCCCAATCCCTCCCAGCATCAGAGTCTTTTCCAATGAGTCAACTATGAAACAAGAGTGAAAGTGACAGGCAGGTGGTAGGGTGAGGTGGTTGGGTGTATTTTAAATGGAGTAGTCAGAGAAGTCATCTCGAACAAGAGCGCTGAGCAGAAACTGAATGACACGAGAGGACATTTGATGTATATCAGTTCAGTTCAGTTCAGTCGTTCAGTTGTGTCTGCCTCTTTGCAACCCCATGAATAGCAGCATAGGTATGTGCTATAGATGTATTTGGGAAAAAGTGTTGAAGCAGCTGTGCAAAGGCCCTGGGTTGGTTCAAGCAAGAATTGGGAGGCCTGTGACTCTTGTAGCACGAGTACTAATTATTTTGCTGAGACCAAATCAGAGTCATAAGAAATTTAAAAGTTGCTATGTGGCTTTCCAAACTTTGTCAGGGCAGACCCAGTCAATTTTTCTGCCTTATGGGGAAAAAAAATGTAGATGATTAAGAATAGCTTATATCTATATAGTATTTTATCAGAGAAGGCAATGGCACCCCACTCCAGTACTCTTGCCTGGAAAATACCATGGACGGAGGAGCCTGGTAGGCTGCAGACCATGGGGTCGCTAAGAGTCGGACACGACTGAGTGACTTCCCTTTCACTTTTCACTTTCATGCATTGGAGAAGGAAATGGCAACCCACTTCAGTGTTCTTGCCTGGAGAATCCCAGGGACAGCGGAACCTGGAGGGCTGCCGTCTATGGGGTCGCACAGTCAGACACGACTGAAGCGACTTAGCAACAGCAATATAGTATTTTATAGTCTTAAAGTGCTTCAACATAACGATCTCATGGGTCCCCACAACCTGGCAAGGTAAGCACAGAGTACCTTTCCTACACTAAAGAAACGGAGGTCAATCAAGGTGAAATGACTTGCCCAAGGTCACACAGGTATATGGCAGGTCCAAATCCGGGACTCTTACTTGCATCATCTTCCCTCTTTAAAGCCGAGGTTCATCATCTCCCTATTTACTATAATCACCATCCAGCCTAGGACCTGCCATAGCCCTCTAAACCCACAAAAAATGCCTCTTGATGTTGCTGCTGAAGGCTGTTGTAAAGGGTGCCAAGGGGACTTCTCAGAAGAGATGAGGTAGGGAGAGCAACTAGAATATGTCAGGATGTTGAATCTATTTTTGGCATCTTATAGATGGAAATTCTAAGACCCAAAGAGGAAAGTGACCTGTTCCCAGAGTGAACAGAGGTCTTAGCAACTGATACCCAGTTCTTTTGTTTTCTTCCCCAAAAAAGAATACATATGTATGTATATAGCTGTCTATCTATATATATCTATCTAGCTATCAAGATAATGAATATAAATATTTCATTTACTTGAAAAAGCTTGAAGCAAAGCAATAAGAATTTAAGAACTTGATTCCAAAGTCAGGCAACCAGCCCTCGATTTTAAACCAGACTACTTTCTCTCTGTGTGGCTCAAGTAGAAACACACTCTTTTAAGACTCAGTTTCAATTTTTTAAGAATGTTTTTAGACAAGTTTTTGCTTTACAACAAAACTGAGAGAAAAGAACAGAAATTTTTTACATATTTCTGTCACCTACACATGTATGCGTGCTAAGTCAAGTTGAACTCTTTGCAACCCTTTGGACTGTAGCCCACCAGGCTCCTCTGTCCATGGGATTCTCCAGGCAAGAATAATGGAGTGGGTAGCCATGCCCTCCTCCAAGGCATCTTCCCAACCCAGGGATCAAACCCAGGTCTCTTATGTCTCCTGTGTTGGCAGGCAGGTTCTTAACCACTAGCACCTCCTGGGAAGCCTCCTACACATGTTCAGCCTCTCCCATTATTAGCAGCAATCACCAGAATGCTGGGTTGTTTTTTTTTTTTTAACTAAGGATGAACCTAGACTGACACATCATAACCACCCACAGTCCATTGGTTACCTAAGGGTTCACTGCTGGTGTGGCACATTCCATGGTTTGGACAAAGGTACAATGAAGTGTATTCATCATTACAGGGCCAAGCAGAGCAGTTTCAGTGCTCTGAAAATCCTCTCACTGCATCCCACTGCCCCACCCCTGGAAACCACTAATCGTTTCACTGTCTCCACAGTTTTGCCTTTCCCATAATGTCATATGGTTGGAATCATATGGTGCGTTGCCTTTTCAGACTGGCTTCTTTTACTTCGTAATAAACGCTTAAGTTTTCTCCATGTCTTTTCATGGCTTGATAGCTCATATCTTTTGGATACAATTGCTGTGAGCAATATTCCACTGTTTGAATGTACCATAGTTTATCTATCCATTCATTTACTGAAGG
Organism: Oryx dammah; assembly: GCF_014754425.2. Classification (NCBI taxonomy): domain Eukaryota; kingdom Metazoa; phylum Chordata; class Mammalia; order Artiodactyla; family Bovidae; genus Oryx; species Oryx dammah. The sequence goes on along the minus strand of NW_024070187.1, from coordinate 44,506,504 downwards.
ACATCTTGGTTGCTTCCAAGTTTCAGCAATTATGAATAAAGCTGCTATAAACATCCATGGCCAAGTTTTTGCATGGACATAAGCTTTCAACTCATTTGAATAAACACCAAGGAGTACAATCACTGGGTTGTAAAGTAAGAGTATGCTTAGTTTTATAATAAACTGCCAAACTGTCATCCAAAGGAATTGCACCATTTTACATATCCACCAGCAATAAAGGAGAGTTCCTGCTGTTCCACGTCCTTGCTGGCATTTGGTATTATCAGATGTTCTGGATTTGGGCCATATTCTTACAGGTTAAGACTCAGCTTGCAGAACTGGCAGTGCCTAACTTTTATCCATCCATCCATCAGTGGACACTAGGGTTGCTCCGCCTTGTGGTTATTGTGAATGACACTGCTGTGAACTTGAGTCTACGCATGCGCCGTGCTGTGCTTGGTGCTCAGTCGTGTCTGACTCTTTGTGACTCCCTGGACTGTAGCCCGCCAGGCTGCTCATCCATGGGGATTCTCCAGGCAAGAATACTGGAGTGGGTTGCCAGTTCCTCCTCCCAGGATCTCCCTGACCCAGGGATTGAACCCACATCTCTTTGTATCTCCTGCATTGGCAGGTGGGTTCTTTACTGTCTGATCCACCAGGGAAGCGAGCCTATGAATACCTCAACTCTTTTGACTATATACCCAAAGTGGAATTACTGGATCATATAGTGATTCTATTTCAACTTTTTGAGGACTACATCAGGGACTTGACGTAAACTATTATAGTTCCTACCACAGATTCTGCAACGAGGGCACTGTCATACCTATTTTGCAGATAAAGAGCTGAGGCCTGCCACCACCCAGCAAACTGAGAGCCTGAGCTCAGATATAAACGTGCCCAGCTTGAAAGCTCTAGCTCTTTCCTTGAGGCAGCTCTGTTTCTCGCCATATGTTTGTGAAGGGTATTTTGAGAATTTGGCTTCCGCTCTTAACTCACCAGCTAAACCACAGCACAACCTTGAGTGAATCTCTTTATCACTTTGAATCTCAGGGTCTCAGTCCATTCCAGCTGCTGTAACAGACTCCTATAAACTGGTGACTAACAGCAAACATCCTTTAGGGATCTGCTTGCAATAAGAAAGAAATAAAACTGTCTTATTTGCCAAATCAACGTGTTTGTGTGTTCATGAGTGACTTTGGGGTGGCCAGAACCAGATTATTCTGCAGAAGTTCAAAAACTTCATTTGCAGCCTCCTTCATACAATCTGGCATTGCACAGTTAAGGAGCAGAATGGATTCAAACGGCCCACCACACCTCCTTCTGGGTTAGGTGCATGGAATACGTCAGTTGACTATTCTATGTCAATGCCTTTGCTCAACGCTGGAGCAATTGGTTCTGAACTTCAGGAACAATGATGTGAAATAGGTTGTCCTTGCTCTAGAGACTATGTCCCAAACAGATAGACTTACTCTCGGCTCCACACAGCATCCTCCCCGGCCAGGTTCTGCAGGCCAGCTTAACAGGGGTGGTCCTGCTATCGTTGAGCACATATCTGGCCCCTCCATCCCTTGCTCCTCTACAGCCATCTCATCTCTCCCTAACTGGCAAGGGAAGTTGGTACCACATACCCTCAACCTTTGCATCCAGGTAGCAGATACCTCTTCTAGTAGGTTGGGAATTGGTCCCTAGGTAATGTTTCCAAAAACATGGACGGTGAACAACATCATGGGGTCAGAGGCTGAGCTCCAGACTCAGTGTCGGTTTGAGTCTTGGCTTAGTCTTCCACCAGTTGGGGTCTTTATGCACAATTGAATGTCCCTATGGGTGGTAGCAGTAATGGTAAAGAACCCACTTGCTAATGCTGGAGACTTAAGAGATGCGGGTTTGATCCCTGGGTTGGGAAGATCTGCTGGAGAAGGGCATGGCAACCCACTCCAGTATTCTTGCCTAGAGAATCCCATGGACAGAGGACCCCAGCAGGCTACAGTCCATAGGGTCTCAAAGAGTCGGACAAGATTGAAGCAACTTAGCATGCACACACATGGGTACCTCCACCTCCCCATCTGTAAAATGAAAATAATGATAATAATAACAGCAAACATTTATTTTTATCTTCTCCTCAGCAGATACAGTTCTGAGCACTTTCCATATATCAACCAGCTAACTCTCATATAAGTCAGCACTGATATTAACCTCCTTCTCCTCCTCCCCCAACTAACCGTGAGGATTAAATAAATTTACACCCAGGAAGGAAGTGACTGGAACAGTTCCTGGCCCACAACACTCAATAAATCTTAGCTATTTTCACATGAGATGACTCTAAAGGTCACATGGATAGCATTTTTGTGTTCATAGAGTGCATTCACAAAATTAAATGCATATTAGAAAGAAACCACATCTTTTGCCTAAGAGTTCATTGCTATTATTGCCTAAATTAAAGACAAGAATGGTATTTAAATAAAAACATAGAGTCAATTTAAAAAAAGATTGAGTAAACAACAGCATAGACTCTAAAGTGATTGCAGTAAAAACCACTAAGGCAGGACATAAATGCCCAAACTTTGGGAAATACTGCTTTAGACCCAAAACAGTGTCTGTTTTTAGCAGTTGTCTTCCCTAATCTCCTTTGTTCCAAATGCCCACCTCTGTCTAGTTCCCCAGTCAAGAAAGAAGTCCTATTATCTCCCTAAAACAGCCTGTCCTTTTCAGCTCCTGCTGTTTCCAGCATCAAATCCATGCCTTCAGGAAGAGGCAAAGGGTGTCTCCCACTCTAATGAGGTGAACTGGAGGGAGCACCCACTAGACCACACCTGTCAGGCAGGTGATGATAACCACGTGGGTGAAGAGATACCCCTGTCCCACCAATGACAGGACACTGGCCAGCCAGAAGCCTTAATGGCTCCTCTGGCCCTTTAAGTCCGCTCCTCATTTAACCCATAACAAGTCCCTTCTCCAGGAAACTGGAAGGCACTTGAGCTGTTGACAAGCGCTCTTGGAGACAGAGGGAAGGGCTTGGCTGGGCTGGCAAAGCTGTCTCGACAATATTTACAAACAGGTAACCCTTTAGCTTTTCGGTAAGATGTTGAATCAGGAGGGAGCTGTTGAGGCTCTGGTAGGTCTACAGAAAGAAGTCTTGGTCACGTGTTTGCTTTCCCGTGAAGAAAAGCACGTGTCTGTTCCAGTCAGCTCAGACTTCCTCGTGGACTGACCAGGAAACCAGGGTGGGTAGCTGGATTTCCTGGGACCTGCCTAGCCTTGTAGCTGCCAGACTGCTCTCTTTCAAATGCATTCAACATCACCTTCACCTTCACAGATTTATCTTCATTCCCAGAGGAAAACACGTATTGAGAAACAGAAATAGCTTATTTTTAAAGGCTTCCAAACCTTGTGCTCCCAAACTAGAATCCCTGCTCTCTTTGGTCTGCAGTCTCCCCATGCTCTGCTATTGTTTTGCCTTCTCCCAGGGGCACTACTGTGATTCCTCTGAGTGATTACTCTGCCTTCAGTAGTCCCTGTGTCTTGAAATTCAGACCCATGTGTTGGTAGCTTATGAGATACCAAAGACTCTGCTAAGAGCTTTTCAAACATCATCTCATGCAAACTTCACAATGACCCTGCGAGTTTGGGTTTATTTTTTCTGGGATATAGGAAGTCACTTAATAGGAAGTCTGGAGTTAAAATCAGGGATGGTTCAGTGGTTCCAGCTATCATCAGTCTTCCTAGTTTTCCATTTCTTTGCTCATTGCCATCCTTTTCCAAGGAAACACAGGTTCAAAGGATTTAAGCCAGGGTCCCCAACCTCTAGGCCACAGTCCAGAGCTAGTCCATGGCCTGTTAAGGAACCAAGACGCATAGCAAGAGGTGAGCAGCAGGCAAGCAGGCAAGCTAGCGAAGCTTCATCTGCCGTTCCCCATCACTTGCATTACCACCTGATTCCCCAACCCCCACGCCATCCATGGAAAAGTCTTCCAGTCCTTCCAGTGCCAAAAAGGTCGGGGACCACTAGTTTAAGTAATTTGCCACCAATCACAAAGCTAGTTAAAACAAGGGGTGGGATTTGAACCCAATACTTCCTACCTCCAAAATTCTTTCCTGGAATTTCCCTAGGGATGGAGTAGGGGAGAGGATGACAGGGATCTATCTGCCCAGCCCCAGCTCAAGTCCCCCACACAGGGAGGATTTGGCCCAGTAGCTGTTAATAGGAGCTGGCAGACGTGGGAGGAGAAGCATCTGGGACCCTCACCTCCTGGTCATCGGCTCCACCTCTGCCTGATGCCACTGCTGCTCTTGCAACTCCTACCAACCTCCTCACCCAGGACTTCAGCCTCCAGACCCTCCTCATGCAGAGCTGTCAGATTTAGGGAAAAAAACAAGACAAAACAGAATGCTCAGTTAAATTTGAATTTCAGATACACAAAGAAGAATTTTTTAGTGTAAGTACAGACATCCATTCAACAGAATAACAGGCAGGTTGGCAAAGATGATTCATTAAAATAACAATATCACAGTTCTCTGATCTCCCTAGAAACAAACTATGTAAGCATAAAACATTATGACTAACATACTATTATCATTTTATGCTTATATTTGAGATTACCCTAATCTTAATACTAAAATGATATAGGTGTTAACCAAAGACATAAGTATTAATATTAGACACAGAGGGTGAGATTTTAAAGACCATAACACAGATAAGTTATTTTGCAGTACAGCACTAAGAAACGAGGCCAGCATAAATACATATTCTTTTTTGCATTATGATTTACTGCAGCTGGAAGGATAAAAGAAAGTGTTTGAAACTATCTTATAAAACATTCTTAAACATCAAAACTTGAACAAAAAGGTGTTAAATGTGATCAACCTCACCAATATCAAAAAATTAGAACAAAAATTATTACTTTTTATTTATTAGATGAATACATGAATCAAAGAATTGAATAAACCGTGCTGACAATGGCTGGTGTTGTGATGGAGTGGGTAGAAGGTGGCAGGGTTCTCACATTCAACCCTAAAAGGAGGAAATATCTCTACTTTTCTCAACAGCAGTTCAGCAAAATACATCAAAAGTCTCAGAAATGGGCATACACTCTGACTCAAAGTTTCTTCTAGGAATTCGTCCTAAGAAAATAACTTGGGATGGGTGCAAAGATTTCACTACAAAGATGTCCACTGTAGCATTGTTCATGTGTATATACTATTGAGTTGGCCAAGAAGTTCCTCCCATTAATGAATACACTGTTCAGTAAAGTTCTGGGTGAAAACGAAAAATGTGTCTTTTATTTTTTACTTAAAATTGAACAAACTTTTTGGCCAACCCAGTATTATATACCATTACAGTTTAATTATAGGGCTTCCCAAGTCGCTCAACAGTAAAGAATCTACCTGCCAGTGCGGGAGACACAGGGGACCTGGGTTCAGTTTCCGGGTCCATAAGATCCCCTGAAAGCGGAAATGGCAACCTACTCCAGTATTCTCGTCTGGAGAGTCCCGTGGACAGAGGAGCCTGGTGGGCTACAGTCCATGGGGTCGCAAAGAGTTGGACACGACTGAGCACACACACACACACACACCCCTATATGGTTTAATCATATATGCTATTATTAGTAATATATAAACACATATATGTGTGTAAATAAACATGCGCACAAATGAGGGAAGAGAAATAAATTTTGGCATATGTATTCAAAGGCAGGCATTTTAAGTGATGTTATAAAAGAATATTTCAAGATAAAAAAGTGTTCATGAGTACCTTCCTTCTTCCTTGTGTGGACCTGAGGCTAGAGGTGAAATAGCATCTTGCAACCATGAGGTGACAAGCATGAGAACCAAAGGCACCCACTCAGGGCAGCGAGGAAGAGAGATGAAGGACCAGAAACACTGACAGCTGTGGAGCTGTTACAGCAGGCTGAGATTCAACCCCAAACTCCTTGTGAAGTGATTTGCCCTTTCTCACTTGGAGCTTTTAAAATTTCTCCTTTCAACAAAAAATATAGCATACCTAGAGAGGGCGATGGCACCCCACTCCAGTACTCTTGCCTGGAAAATCCCATGGACGGAGGAGCCTGGTAGGCTGCAGTCTATGGGGTCGAGAAGAGTCGGACACGACTGAGTGACTTCACTTTCACTCTTCACTTTCATGCATTGGAGAAGGAAACGGCACCCCACTCCAGTGTTCTTGTCTAGAGAATCCCAGGGACAGAGGAGCCTAGTGGGCTGCCGTCTATGGGGTCGCACAGAGTCGGACACGACTGAAGCGACTTAGCAGAGCACCAGCTGGATATTAATAACTTTAAAATGTAGAAAATATATGTAAAGAAAACATTTTAATTTTATTGAAGGACACAAAGACTTGAATTTATATTTTCACCCAGTCTTCACAAAGATGCTTCAGATGGGTATTATTTCATCTTTTTATGCCTGGAGATCAGGTAAGTGGCTCCAGTCCCCAGAGTGGCAGAGCTCAAGTTCAAAGCTGGGTCAGCCAGAGTCTCATGTTGGTGCTCTGTATGGTAATCTACACTGGCTGAAAGGAACTGATTAACAAAATAACAAAATATGATTTCAGGTCTTCTTTTACCCCAAATTATTCTGTCATGCACACTCACAGTGACAGACTCACAGTTACAGGAAGTGTCCCTTTTGGTTGTAAACACAATATGAATCTTATATTTGTGACAAGAACCATCCAACACTGAAAGGAAATTTAAAGGTTTTTAGAGTTAATGTTGATAAGATTCTAAAATGGTGATTGACAAAGAAGTTCCGCAGGACCTTTGCACTTGCCCTTCTCTCTATCTGGAAAGATCTCCTCCTAGATGTTGATATCACTAGCTTCTTAACTTCTTCAAGACTTTGTTTAAACATTGCCTTCACAAAGAGTTCTTCCCTGATCACCCATTTAAAACCATAACTTCTCCTGACTTTACTATACAGCGTATTAATAAGCAGAGACATCACTTTGCCGACAAAGGTCCGTATAGTCAAAGCTATGGTTTTCCCTGTAGTCATGTACGGATATGAGAGTAGGACCACAAAGAAGGCTAAGCACCAAAGAATTGATGTTTTTGAATTGCGGTGCTGGAGAAGACTCTGGAGAGTCCCTTGGACAGCAAGGAGATCAAATCAGTCAATCCTAAAGGAAATCAACCCTGAATATTCATTGGAAGGACTGATGCTGAAGCTGAAGCTCCCATACTTTAGCCATTTGATGCAAAGAATCGACTCATTGGGAAAGATTCTGATGCTGGGAAAGATTGAGGGCAGGAGGAGAAGGGGACAACAGAGGATGAGATGGTTGATGGCATCAGATGGCATCACTGAATCAAGAGACATGAGCTTAAGCAAACTCCAGGAGGTAGTGAAGGACAGGGAAGCCTGGCATGCTATATAGTCCATGGTGTCTCAAAAAGTTGGGCATGACTTAGCGACTAAACAGCAACAACAAATAGTTCTTTTTTTTTTTTTTTACAAATAGTTCTTATCACCCTCTATTATACTGTATAATTTACATGTTTATTTTACTTTATTGTCTCCTCCTTACCCTCATCCACACCCAAAAATATTAGCTCCAGTCTAGAAGCAAGATTTTTGTCTGTTTTGCCATCAGCACCAAGAACAGTGTTTTGCATGCAGTTGGCACTCAATGTTTGTTGAATTAATGTATGAACAAATGAAATCAGAAGCACACAATGTAAGCACCACTCAAGTTCTGGCAAATTAAAATCTTGCCCAAGGTCATCTCAAGATGGAAGAGGGGAGAGACAGAAGGAGAGAGGAATACAGACAGACTGATTGGATGGGAATATAGTTTATTCTATCTGATTTTGCACTTTATGAAAATAATACATTCTTTTTTACATGTCCTTTTGTGACTTGCTTCTGTCACTCATATTCTGACTGTAGGATTTATCTGTGTTGTCATGCCAGATGTAAATTACATATATTTTTATTGCTGTATGAAATGCCATTGTAAGAAGAATATAAAATGTATTCTACTTTTTCAGACATTTGTGTTGATTCCAGTTGGGGGTGTTTTGATCCATCCTAGTGTAACCATTCTCGTCCAAGTTACAGGAGTATATGTGTAAGAATTTCTCTAGAAGGGGAGATAATAGAATTTCTCTATTTTGCTAAGTAATACCAAACTGTTACCCAAAGCAGTTGCCCTAATTAACACTCCTATCAGCAAAGAATGGTGTCATTGATTCTCCACATCCTTGCCAATGCTTGGATAAAGGTTGCCGCCAGAATTTTTGCCCTTCTTAGAAGAGTAAAATGGTATTTCCCTCTGGTTGTGTTTTGAATGTCCCTGATTACAAATGAGGTTGAGATCCTCTTTTTTTTTTGTTTTTCCTTCCTTTTGCTGAAAGGAAACAGTTCACGTGGGTACTGGAACCAGGTACATATAACAGAGACTGGTGACGAAATAACTACCCGGGATCTCAGCCCATAAGAGATGAGGACCTGGAACTGAGCCCATTCCCAAGTAAACACAGAAACCATGAAGTCTCTGAAACAGGCAGCAGCAGAAGTCCTTTTATTGGCCAGGTATGCAAAAAAGGAATCTGACAATCTTTCAGGGCCTGAAAAGCAAAAGAATCACTCTAAAATGAGCAGAGCGTCAACACTTGGCCACACGCACAGGCATCTGATCTGAATCCACACTACCAATGAGATATAAATACCCAGTCTGAGAAACTACCATAGTGATAGTCGGGGCTCCTTAAAATCCCAAGCAAGTACACGTGTTTCATGGAAAACCACTCCCACTGAAGATAAGCTCAAAATTTACTAATCACATGAAGTAAATAAGAGCTGGGAGAAAATCAGCAAACACAACAAATGCAGCGACAATTCAGAACCAAAAACTACAAATACGCAGCAATCCCAAAGAGACCTTAAAATCATAGCACTCAATATAACATATTGCAATAAACGACAAAAACTACAAATATGAAGCAATCCCAAAATCGTAGCACCCAGTATAACATATCGCAATAACATGAATGAATAAAATTATGAAAGTAAGAAAGAAAATAAAATGACAGAACATGACACTAAGGAAGGGATAGTGAAACATTTTTAAGAAATTCAACTGAATTCATGGAAATTTTTTAAAAAGTCATTAAATTAAAAATTCAGTAGACACTCATCTGAAGAGAAAACTAATGAATCGAACGATTGATTTGAGGAAAGCATCCAGCTGCAGTGATAAAGAGGCAGAGAGTATGAAAGAAATAACGAGATGCACAATATAGAATGAAAAGGTTCAGCATACACCTAATGAGTCCCAGAGAAAGGGGAGAGCTAATAGGAGATTCTACTAAGAGTCCAGGTCAAATTATTATACATGAGAGAGTAGACAAAGGTATTTTAATCATAAAACATATACTTTAGACTTTGATGTCTAAAATAATTTACCATAACATTCCCTCACTAAAGAAATACCAAAGGTGACATCTTAGCAAAAAAGAAACTCAACCCAGAAGAAAGGGGTGAGATGCAAAAAAGCAATGGTAAGGCAAGGAACTGATAAAAAAAGTTAATACATCTAAATAATACTGACTGTAAAATTATAACAATAATGATGACCAAGATGGAATTTTTGCAAGATGGAACAAAAATATTACCCAGGCTTCCCCAGTGGCTCAGTGGGTAAAGAATCCACCTGCAATGCAGGCAGCACATGAGATGCAGGTTTGATCCTGGGTGGGGAAGATCCCCTGGAGGAAGAAATGGCAACCCAGTCCAGTATTCTTGCCTGAAAAGTCCCATGGACAGACGAGCCAGGCAGGCTACAGTCCAAAGGGTTGCAAAGAGTTGCTCCCGACTGAGCAACTAAGTACTCAATATATTACCCAACAATGACATTGAAGCTGTGAGAAGGTTATAGAAGTTAAAGAACTCTGAGTTCCTTGTATTGTCTGAAAAAAAAGGAAAAAATAATAGAGATATTAGAGATATAGAGAGATATTATCTTTAATCATGCTGGCTAACGATTAACCACCAAATGAATAGAATTGTATGTATAACTTCTAAACAGGTGAAAGGGAAAGAGGTAGGTGGAGAAGCAAAGAAAAAATATGATAAATAGAAGCAAAAAGCATAAATTAAGCTAGTAAAAACAAGTCTGCAGTTATCGGTAATCATAGCAAATACAAATGACTGTAGAGAAACCCTCCCACATATGCCCAAGAAAAAATATGCTAGGCTGTTCATCACAGTATTGCTTGCAAAAGAAAAAAGTTAGAAACAACCCAAAGTAACCATCCTTAGGAGACTAGATAGATACACTATGGTATATTTATAAACTGGAACTTTCTAGAAGAGTTAAGAATGAATGACTCTGATTTATGTATGAAGCCAATTTTCATGTATCAACATGCATAGGGCTCAAAAGCATATTAATAAATGGAAAAGGCAAGTTTTATACAGTATTTACAGTATAATACCATTTGTTTAAATTGTTTAAACACTTAAAGAAGGCTACATAGTGTTGACAAATAGTTAAACTATAAAAACATGGATAGGAAGGATACACATGCTTCTGGTACTGGGGGGAGGGAATCCTAAGAAAACTTCAACTGTATCTTTATTATTTTATTTCTTTAAAAATCTCTGAAGCAAATATAGCAAAAGGTTAACTATGTATATATTCCAGTTGGTGGTTTATAACACCTTCTGTAACTTTCTGAATATTTAAAAATATTCCATAATAGAAAATGCATCATTGACTCGAAATATCATACAACTGGGCTTTGCAATAATTAAATTTACATTTAATTTCATTAAAATTTCAGTTCCTCAGTCACTAGCCATGTTTCCAGTGCCCAGTGAGCACAGGTACTGCATTGGGCAGTGCCATTGGAGAACAGTTCCATCACAGCAGAAAGTTCTCTGGGAAAGTTATAGCCTCAAGACCACCCTGGTTCATATTACTTCTCATTATTCAATACTGTGGGTAGATATTGATGACAGTAACATGCAAAATGAAGCGCAGAACATAGAGCATAGCTCTATACCCTTATGGGAACTTGGTCAAGTTGTACTGTTGTGTTGTGTTTCATCAAATTACTAGAAGTTGCAGGAAGGCTGATGTCCAGTTACTTGAGATGTTTCTATAGTATTTAATTGAAAACAACCACAGTACTTTAGAACTGGCAATAATAATAATGTTGTTCCAGCCACTCTATATTTGATTCTCTAGCTATTCCAGTTCCACCCAATGCCTTCCCAAGGTATAAATCTGGTAAAATTAACACAAAAATGGACACTTCTCAGATTTTCTCATTTACCAAAGTGTTTTAAAGAGTTATCTGAGTGGCCAGTGTTTCACAAGGAGTTTCAGCATTAATGATAGCAACGAAAGCCTACTGCAAAAGCATTGAGAAAGTTGGAAAATCAAGCATTGGCTCCAGGAAGGGGGAGACTTGAAATTTTGCCCTCAGACTTCAGAATTACTGAAAGTGAAAGTGAAGTTGCTCAGTCGTGTCCGACTCTTTGCGACCCCATGGACTGTAGCCTACCAGGCTCCTCTGTCCATGGGATTTTCCAGGCAAGAATACTGGAGTGGGTTGCCATTTCCTTCTCTAGGGGATCTTCTCCACCCAGGGGTTGAACCCGGGTCTCCTGCATTGTAGGCAGACGCTTTACTGTCAGAGCCACCAGCGGTTAAGACACCACACTTCCACTGCAGAGGGCACAGGTTTGATCCCTGGTTTCTGGTCAGGGATCCTGCATGCTGTGCAGTGCAGTCAAACAAGTCAAAAGAAGAAGAAAGTGAAGGAATGAGATTTTCCACTGTGACCCAAGGCTGAAGATAACGCTTATAGAGCAGGAGAGCAAGCACAGCAGATGTATGTCCCCGTGGAGCGGGAGCTACCCTTTGTTGAACAACTTTCTTTCAACGGCCATTTAGTTACCTCTCATTCAATCCGCCCAACAACTCTGCAAAGCAGGCATTCCCACTCCTAACTTATCAAGAAAGCAAGGTACAGAAAGGTGCAGGGTCCTCTTCAAGGCCATCAGCTAATGAACTGAGTGTACTGGCTTCAATTTCATGCCCTTTAACCCACCTGCTCTGACTGACAGGTGAAAACAACCTCTAAGGTTCTTTCCAGGGTCTCCTGATCAATGATTACACCCTGTCACTCAGTGGGAAGAAGAAAGTCAAAAGGAAGTCAGGGAAGGCCGTTAAGCTGCTGATAATTAAGGGATTAGAGCTGTAAACCACAATGAGCATCATTTCATGAGTCTCTTTTTATTACTTTCAAGTTTCATTCACTTGATGAGGTATTGGGAGAGTAAAACTCATCCAAAAGGCCTTCAATTCCCCTCAGTACCCAGGAAGCAGCGACAACTTCATCACTATGCTTTGTGGACAGATTAAGTATTAAATTATGAAACTAATCTGCTCTGATAGCAGGAATAATGTCAACTTTGATAAAGCTTTGCACTCTAGGAAGATTGCTTTCAAAATGACTCAATGCATAATTTAAGAATTGATTTTTCTGGCAGACACTAAAGAATAAAAGATATTGTCTCCCAAGATAATCTTCGGAGGAAAGTTTTCCTTCTTCTCCAAGACCTTTATTTCACCTTGGCTTTGATGGGGTGGATTCCACCATTTGACCTCATGAATGCCCAATGGACCAGAGATTTACAGCTTTTCAAGTAAATGCTGTTTGTTCTGGTGTGAAGAGCTATGTCCCCACCCCTGTCCTGGGCAGCAAGAGAAAGGACACTTCTCTTAGGCTTGAACCTAGGCCAGGCACTAGGACTGCAGAACTCAAAGGGATACGGTCTTTCCCCTTGCGGAACTTCAGAGTTTGAGGCAGCAAAGAGAAGCCGACATAAGGTGAGACATGGAGCCTAGAGGAGGGACTCTGACTTCACCCTGGGATATCAGAGATGCTTCTCAGAGAAGTCAGGGAGGCATTGTTGCTGTTGTTTAGTCACTCAGTTTTGTCTGACTCTTTGGGACACTATAGACTGGTGCCCACCAGGCTCCTCTGTCCATGGGATTCTCCAGGCAAGAATACTGGAGTGGGTTGCCATGCCCTCCTCCAGGGGATCTTCCCAACCCAAGGATTGAACCCATGTCTCCTGCACTGGCAGAAGGATTCTTCACCAATGAGCCACCAGGGAAGCATAGGGAGTGCAAAGTCCAGGAGGAGAGAGATAGCATGGCACCTTCAGAGAACTTCCTGCATCTAAGCCAGCCTGGAGCATAGGATGTGAAGAGTCCGACAGAGGCCACACCGTAGAGAGACCTCTAAGCATGGGAAGAAGCTTGGTCTTTCTCCTGAGAGCTTTGGTGCAGTCCTCTTTGGATGAGGCCTAGGAATCTGAATTTTTAAACAAATCACCCTGTGGCAGAGGACTCTATTTCTGACCTCTTGTTTCCATGATCTCCCTGCACTAGGCCAGTACAGACCCAGGGCCTCATTTTTATAAGAAATAATTTGTAACTCTGCCTTTTCTATTTTGATACAGAATGCACAGGTAATATAACCTACCTAAGGAAAAAAAATTAATCACCCTAACTGTAATGTTGGGCTTCTCTGGTGGCTCAGATGGTGAAGAATCTATCTGTAGCATAGGAGACCTGGGTTTGATCCCTGGGTCAGTAAGATCCCCTGGAGAAGGGAGTGACTACCCACTCCAGTACTCTTGCTTGGAGAATTCCATGGGCAGAGGAGCCTGCTGGGTTATAGACCATGGAGTTGCAAACAGTCGAATAAGTACTTTCACTTTTTTTCATTGTCAACTTTCATGTTAGGGATAAAAAGAGGGTAATTTTTAAGTAAATACTTAAATAAATGCTAATAAATAAAATTTAAACGATGCAGTTTAATATGCAAATATTTGGGCACAAATTATCAGAAGCCAAAAGGGAGCCATCAGCTGCTTGTACTTACATGCGGAAACACAGAGCATGCAACAGCCACAGATACTGGGATACAGTGGTGACAATGACAATATTGTATCAGTGATGAAAATACTATGAGTCATTATCATCAGTGACATAATTTTATGAAATATTAGCAATCTTCATCTATGTTCTCAATCCACCAAAGGATAATCAACACTCAAGTCCCATTTAGTATAAAATGTCTATCAAATATTAGCAATCTTCATCTACATTCTCAATCCACCAAAGGATAATAACACTCAAGTCCCATTTAGTATAAAATGTCTATCAAAGCTCTGTAAAAGTACTTCCTTTTGGAAAGACAGAGTCTTGGTCCAGATGTGGCTAATTAGAACCATCATTCACCTGCAAGAATGTCTGGTGGAACACTGGAGATTTATGCAGAATTACCAGGCTCCTCCGTCCATGGGATTTTCCAGGCAAGAGTACTGGAGTGGGTTGCCATTGCCTTCTCTTTACTACGGAGAATGGATCCATGTATGGCTATGCCTGGCATCACTGGCCCCCATCCATTAAATGCTTTAACATAAATTACAAAGCACCAGGGAACAGGACCACTCTTTTCGGTGAAGGGTAACGTGCCTGATCTCTGTTTTCACCCCTTCCAGCCTCTTCCCCTTGGGAGGAGAAGTGACTTTTTCTCTGACACCTTTGAGAGAATATCACCCCTTCTACCTTCTCCTTTGGAAGAATTCTGGACAGCTCTGCAGCCAGGCAGAAATGCTTGTACATGTCCAGTGAAGACCAGGACTGGTGAGTAAGTTAATTGGGAAGAAAGCAAGCCCATCTGGCTATAGATTTAAAGCTAGTAATGAAGCTGACTTTTTCTTCCCCGTCTCCTGCGTCTCATGTCTCAATTGCTTGAAAGAAGTATCGGGATGTTTCTCACTGTCCTCTGCACTCACCACATTTGGAGGAAGGAGAGGAAGTGATGTTTACTCTTGGAAGGATGAGAGAATCCAGTGCAAGTAAGTAGAGGGAGATGAAGAGGCCAAGTCTGGAAAACCTAGCATTCAAGGGTGTGGTTTGCACACTGTACTTCCCAGAGCGCCAGGGTCTGGAGAGGTCCCTTCAGGGCTTCCGGGAGAGGAGACCAGGGAACGAATCACCGCTAGCTCCCAGAACCACCACCTCTGTTTCAACCACAGCAGTTGTGATTTTCTGCCCTTTATATGAGGCTTGCTGCTGCTGCTGCTACTAAGTCGCTTCAGTCGTGTCCCGACTCTGTGCGAACCCATAGACGGCAGCCCACCAGGCTCCCCCGTCCCTGGGACTCTCCAGGCAAGAACACTGGAGTGGCTTGCCATTTCCTTCTCCTTAGGTATACATAAATTTAACTTGTTAAAAAAAAAAGTTTCCACTGCAAAAAAAATAAAATAGTTTGAAAACCAGTGATATAAATAATGAACATAGAAAAGAGCAATTCACAAAGGGGAGTGCGGACGATCTGCCAAAAACACAAGAGGAAGGAGGAATGTTTGCAAACTAGGAAGACTCAGAAATGGAAATTTTCAAGAGGAAGGGACAGACAAAGGCACCCCAGGCTGGAGGGAAAGCAGGTACATGGGCTGAGGACAGAAGAGTGATCAGGGGGTCAGTTGACACTGTGATCCTGGCAGAGGGCTGAGCCCCAAGCCCACATGGCCGTGGGTGAAGAGGTGAGTTAAGAAGCGAAGAAGGTTAGACAGTGTGGACCTCACCGTGCAGAAGGTGATAGAGAGGAAGATATCGTTTCCCAATGCCTTCAAGCTGTCAAATGGATCCACACACCAAGGAAATTCAGTCTCTGCAATGTGCTGGGCAATTAAGTGTGCTTCATGGTAGAAAGGGAGAAATCCTTCAAATAGAGTGGCAGAAATAGGGGCAGCAGAGGCAAGCGGGAGTGAGTACCAAGTCATGTCCTACGCGTCTTTCCTGGAAGGGCAAGGTGGGGCTTTTTTGTTTCTGTTTTTCCGTGTTAAAGAGAACATTCATCTTTCTAGGAAGTCCAGGTGTCAGATAGGAGCTGCCATTAACAAGGCCTCTTCTGTCTCTAGCATAGTGACGACTGTCAGACCAGCAGGGGAGAATGGCTCCCCCTTCCCCCATATTCCATGTCCCGCTGGCAGCAAGGACATACACGCTATGGACTGGCTGCCTAATGGTCCCTGGAAGTCAATGACGTGACATCATTAGTGTTGGGGCCCTCAGAGGGACCACTGCCTTCCTGCTTAGGGAAAAACACTGGAAAGAATCAGAAAGCAACAACTAGACAGAACAAAAACTTCTGAAGTGAAGAAACACTGGGAAAGCAATAGGGGAAAAAATTAAGACTCTCACATGTTGTTTTGCTAAGGGCATTTCTGACATTCAAATTATGTTTGACCTCCTCACACAAGGGCACAGAAAGGAGACAGAAATGTTTGCACAGCCTTCTGAACTCTGCAGGAGAAACGAACTACAAGAGGCACTTCAGACCACTGGAAGGAACCAAAATCCCTGCTTTCTAGCCTCGGCTCTGATCTTATGCGTGACCCTGCTCTCTGCTGTGTTTTCTGAATCTTTCTTCACTCGGCAGCAAAACTGCTTTTATAAACCTATTTCATTAGTGCTTGCCGTGGTTCTTGGCTGCTTCAGAAAATGTGTCCAGGTCCTTAATTAGGTTTAGTTCTCACAACAACCTTGAATAGCCTCGCTACCCACTTCATAGATGGGAAAATCAAGGCCTGGAGAACACAGGTCACTGGTGCAAGGTCTCTCAGCTGATAAGCAGCAGAGCTAAGTCAAGAAGAGAGAAATATCTGGCTTTGAAAAAATGAGAGGAAATCGAATGAATGATAAAGGGATAACGAACTAACATTATTATGTATTTTAGAAATGTAAGGTCCCACTTTGAGACTTTTGTGTTCTTTCCCTGTTTACGCTCAGGGTTGCTTTTTTGTCCACAAATAATTACTGCTAATCAGATAGTCCTGTTCCTGGTGGGAGATTTAATGTTCAAAAAGTGGTAACTAGGCAAGTTCTGGCAAGTTCTAAGCAGTGCAAAATTGATAAATCTTAAAGTATCCAGAAGATATTAAGTGGAGAGCAGGTGAAAAACACCATCTTGTGGTTAAATAGATTTTTATATACTCACCAAAATGGAATGCAACACAATCATTAAAAACATGATATGAAGGAGTTGCAAATAGCATATTACAAGACTAAATGGGAACAGATGTGTGCATGTATAATATTAACAATAATCGACTTTGGAAATGGGATTGTGGATAATGTTTTTCTTCTCTTTTACTCTTTCTTGTGTTTCCCAGATTTCCTTCAATTAGCATTTATGATTTTTAGAATTAAAACATAAGTCAAACTTTCTACTGTTTTTGAGCACTTGCCAAAATCAAGCCACTGGAGTTCATCTTTCTGGAAGACACAGTGTGTTCAAAACCTTGGGTCATCCTCTCCTCCCATTCTCCATGGACACCCTCTGCTGACCCCCGAAGAACTACTTAGAAGTAACATCTACCCACAGTTTTACAGAAGTTAGGCAATGGCACCCCACTCCAGTACTCTTGCCTGGAAAATCCCATGGATGGAGAAGCCTGGAAGGCTACAGTCCATGGGGTCGCTAAGAGTTGGACACGACTGAGCGACTTCACTTTCACTTTGCACTTTCATGCATTGGAGAAGGCAATGGCAACCCACTCCAGTGTTCTTGCCTGGAGAATCCCAGGGACGGGGGAGCCTGGTGGGCTGCTGTCTCTGGGGTCACACAGAGTCGAACGCGACTGAAGTGACTTAGCAGCAGCAGCTCCATGCATCATCAGAACCCCTCAACAGCTCAGACCCTATTGGACTCAGAGCAAATTGAGGATTAGAAGATTATATGGCCTCCCAAAGTCCTGTGGCTAAAAAAAAAAAAGGGCAGAAATAGAATTAGAACCTTGGGTCATATACTTCTAAATCCCATGCACCTTCCAGGGCAGC
Source organism: Oryx dammah (assembly GCF_014754425.2). Lineage (NCBI taxonomy): Eukaryota > Metazoa > Chordata > Mammalia > Artiodactyla > Bovidae > Oryx > Oryx dammah. Next base: position 44,488,635 of record NW_024070187.1, on the reverse strand, counting down.
ACTCTGCTGCCCGGAAGTTCCTTTCCTTTCAAGACATATTCTGAGGGGATTCATGGGCCATCAGGACCCACTGTAATTTGTCCTTAAGGATCTACCACTCTGGTCACAAATAGCCCCTTTGGAGTGTTAACAGGTATCCAATGCTAACTTTCCTGGGAAAGAACCTAAATTCTAGGATAGTAGCCACTGCCTCTGGCAAAGCTGAATAAGATTACCAGTAATCCCAGGAGCAATTTCCAAAAATGAATTTATTTATGACTTTTTAACAGAGGAGTGGGCTTCCCTTGTGGCTCAACTGGTAAAGAATATGCCTGTAATCCGAGAGACCTGGGTTGGGATGATCCCCTGGAGAAGGGAAAGGCTACCCACTCCAGTATTCTGGCCTGGAGAATTCCATGGATTGTATAGTCCATGGGGTCACAAAAAGTCAGACACGACTGAGCAACTTTCACTTCACTTCAAACTGAGGAGTAAACAACAGTTGAAATCCAATAGCAACTCAATATCATTACTTAGAAGGGAAACAAAATCCTTACGATATAATTAATTCCTACACATCTACCAGGATGGCTAAAAGTTTCAAGGCTGATGATACCAAGTGTTGGCAAGCAAGTGGAGCAATGGAACTCTCCAATATCGCAGATGGAAGATAGAACTGGTTCAACCACTTGAACCAGTTTGACATAATGCACTGAAAATAAACATGCTTATCTGAGACCCAGAAAATCCACTCCAAGGTATATATCCTAGAGAAATGAGTGCATATTTCCATTAAATGTATGTACATGAGTGATAGTAGCAGCTTACTAATTAGTAGCAGAAAACAGGAAATAACCCAACAACCATCCACCAGGAAGTGAATAAGTAAACTATGGTATATCCATGGAATGAAATGCTACACATCAACACAAAAAAGAAAGAATAAAAGACTGACTCACAGAATGACAGGGATGAAATTCATGGATATTATGTTGAATGAAAGAAGCCAGACACAAAATGTTAGTATATAGCATATGATACAGTAGTGATCAGAAGACAGCTCATAATAGCTCATGAGAACTGATTATTATGTTTTCAGGAATTTTGCAAGCTGACTGTTAAATGCAACCTTTGTTATTAAAAAATAAATTATATAAATACACAACCAGGTAAATTATATTTAAGACTAAGATTATACAAACTCAGAACTCTAACTCCTAATACTCAGAATACTTCCTAATTCTTTTACTACACTTTTAACATTATCTGTATGGTTGGGGCTATTCAGTCCTGTTGTATCTATATGGTGGAAAAACTATAGAATTGTGGTCTACTGTACATCTATTCCCAACTCTCTGTTCAAGGACTTCACTATGATGACTTCAAATCAGTGATGGTGATTGCCAGGGAAATGGGCTACAAATCAGGCTTTTTAAAAATATATATTTATTTTGGAGAGCCTGTTGTCAAACATTCACTGGCATACCACAGATAAAATTCTATTTTTATGAAACTCAAGGGTACGAGAAACTAATACATGGTTATTAGAAGTCAGAAAGGAGAGAGTACCTGGAGGAGAGGTGTCCTGCCTGGGGTGAGGCATGTGGGAAATGTACATGGTGGTGGTAAATGTTTTGTATTTTGTTCATGGTGGTGGTTCCAAGGGTGTAAATATATTAATATGTTTGCATTTTACTATATGTAGGTGATACCTCAGTTAAAAAAATAAATTTAAAAACATTTCCCAAACAGCTATCCTTCTGGGAGCCCCTGCAATAGGAAGGTGAGAGGTTTGACATGCCCACAGTATCTCCTGTCCTGCCTCTGTGGTTCCACCTGAGTTATAAGAGACCTTGGAAGGAGGAAGAGGCTTCAGTAACTTTCCCCTGTGATTTCCAGAGAACAAGACCAAGTTGGATTAATCTTTTAATTGGCCACAAGTCTCCAATATGTCGGGCTTTCCAGGTGGCACTAGTGGAGAAGAACCCACCTGCCGATTCAGAAGTAAGAGACGTGGGTTCGATCCCTGGGTTGGAAAGATTCCCCTAGAGGAGGGCATGGCAACCCACTCTGGTATTCTTGCCTGGAGAATTCCACGGGCAGAGGAGTCTGGTGGGCTACAATCCACAGGGTTACAAAGAGTCAGACGCAATTGAAACAACTTAGTACGCAGCACACACACTCCCATATGTTACAGATAATTTAAAAAATGGCTAATGGAGCCGTGTTTTTTTTTTAATTTTTATTTTATATTGGAGTATAATTGACAATGTGGTATTAGTTTCAAGTGTACAGCAAAATGATTCAGTTATACATTACTTATTATTTTTAAAATTCTTTTCCCATTTAGGTTGTTACATAATATTGAGCAGAGCTCTCTGTTCTATCCAGTGGGTCCTTGCTGATTATCTATTTTAAATACAGTAGTGTGTACATGTCCATCCAGAACTCCACATTTATCCCCCACACCACCGTTGCCTTTACGGTTACCAGTGGAGTAGTATTCTAAGTGCCTTACCTGGGTTAACTCATTTAAACCCCTCAAAACCTGAGAGGATATCATGATCCCCGTTTTTCAGATCGGGCAATGAGGTTAAGGACACAGGTCCAGGTCACGCAGCTGGGAACGGCAGTCAGGTTTTCCACCTAAGGAGCCTGTCTCTGGAGGCTGTGCTCATCACATACCTTTCTGGTAATGAACTATCAACCTAAGCTATTAAGTTGTTAAATAGTTAGCGCCCAGATAACATGGCATGCTGCCCACTTCTACATCTCCATTATCTGTTCCTGTGAAAGGAGATGGAAGAAGGTCCGAACACTTGGCCTCAGTGACCAGCTCCCGTTGCCCTTTTGGGTGTGGCAGGCGCATCACGAACTCATCTGGTGTGAAGTTAAACCAAGGGGCAATCGAGGTGGTTAGTTGAAAATGATCCAGAAGGGGAACCTTGACTGGCAGTTTCAGGGGTGCCATCAGCTTAGCTGTGCCTGGTGAAGCCATGTGTTTCATCAGGGCAGTGGAAACTCAGAGACCACCCATTACCCCTGAACTTGACAAGTTGTGTCCAGTCTCCCAAGCAAGACAAAGAGTGAGATGCTAATGTGTGAGCTGTTGCCTCTGGAAATGAGAGATCCGACCCCATCCTGTCTGAACACATGCCTCTCCTCACACACCAATCTGCAGCATGACCCGAGCACAGGGAAATCCCACCACCTCCAAATGAATCCTGAGTGATCTATGGAGTCATGGGTGGGGCTGTCTGAATCAGAGAGCCCGTGCTTTTACGGGTGTGAAACCTGAGGCACAGAGAGGGGTTGTATAACGGAACACCACGAAATAGATCAGAGAACTCCACCCCCAGCTTACCATGTGGCCTCCTGCTCTGTTCAATGCATTTGGTGTCAAAAAATGTTTCTCTGGCGTCTCAGATCACACCCTCTGTGTTAGGACCTCTAGCCTCACCAGCGGCCATCTCCACCATGATCGCTTAGCCTCAGTGATGACGTTCATTGAGAGCTTATTTGGTGCCAGCACTGTGCCTGACTGGCTTGTCAGTTGTTGGATCTTACCAGTAAAAGAGCCCTGTCTAGTGCCAGGTGTAAACAGGGGCTATGGGGAGAATGAAGATGGTGCAGAAAAATCTAGGAGAGCAAATCAGTGCCTGCCTTGGGCTGCTGGTGTCAGCAGAGCTCTGCAGTGTGACCACAAGGAGGACCGCACGTTTCCAGTCCTAGAGCAGAGGGCAGGGCAGAGCCCAGAAGGACCCTGGCCAGGTGAAAGTCCTATCTCCTCTTAGACTTTCCCCAAACTCTCACGTAGCCTTTCCTCTTCTTGGATCCTGTCCCTCCTCTTCTCCAGCTCATTCCTAATTCCCTCTCTCCCTTTGAGAGAATAGAAATAAATCAGAGTAACGTGGTAGCAAAGAGGTGGGCTCTGCAGACGTACACCTGAGACCCTGACCGTCTTACCTCTTGGTCTCTAAGTGATTGTGATCTATAAAATGGGGACATTTCATAAGACTCTGAAAGGCTTTTGGAGAGGCTTTGTACTTGCAAGTGTACACACACGTATACCTTATTTCTGTTAATGTGATAGGCACACTAAGATAAAAAAACTAAACAGTCCCCTTTATTATCTTTATCTTCAACCTTTCCTCATCCCCAAAAAGAGAGATCAAGCTTTAAATTCTGCAGTTTTCCTCCTGAACCCAACTGAAAGGCATTTTGGACTTTCAGGACCCTTGATCTGCCAGTCTTTACATAAGATAAGTCCTTCCACCTGGAATTACTTTCTCTTCCTTCTTCTTTGGTCTTCCCTGGTGGCTTAGACAGTAAAGAATCTGCTTGCAAAACAGGAGTCCTGGGTTAGCTCCCTGTGTCGGGAAGATCCCCTGGAGAAGGAAATGGCTACTCACTCCAGTAGTCTTTCCTGGAGAATTCCATGGACAGAGGAGCCTGGCAGGCTATGTCCATGGGGTCGCAGAGGGTTGGACACAACTGAGAGACTAACACCTCCTTCTTGACCTGGTTAACTCCTACTAACACATTAGACTCAGATCAATTGTTCCTTCTTCCTAGAATCCATCCTTTATCTTCCCAAGATACCATCCCCTTCCTAAGGCCCCTGAGCTGACATCTTTCTAGTCATGCCCTTAGCCCCTGGGTCTCATGAGAGCATGCGAAGTCCCTTCAGTCATGTCCAACTCTTTGTGACCCTATGGACTGTAGCTCACCAGGTTCCTCTGTCCATGGGATTCTCCAAGCAAGAATACTGAAGTGGGTTGCCACGGCTTCCTCTAGGGGATCTTCCCAACCCAGGGATTGAATCTGAGTCTCTTATGTCTCCTGCATTGGCAGACAGGTTCTTTACCACTAGTGCTGTCTGGGAAGCCCAACCGCTAGGTCACAGCTTCACAATTGGGAGTTTCTGCTCTGTGGTCCTTTAATCACTGTATTCAGAGTCTAACAGGACATCGGGCAGAGAGCTGATGCCCATGAAGGAATACCCTCAAGTCAGTAACAGGGTAGTAAAATGCACTGATTAAAGTGTTGGTGACTTAAAATCACCTTTCCGGATGACTTTGCTTAAAAGAAAACAAGGAAAAGACAACGCAAAAGGTAAACTGCCAGTGGTGAAATTTCACGAGGATGGGGGTCTTTCCTAAGGCTCGCAAGATAAGATCCAGATTTTCCAACTGAAAGGAATCCAAGAGACAGTTAAGTTTTTTTTTTTTTTTTTCCCCACCTGTGTTCTCTGCCTACAGAGGTTCATGGAAAGTAAGGAGGGAGTAGTGAGGAAAGATAAGGGTTGGAGGATAGGACTGCAGACCTCCATCCTCCAATCAAGAAAGGAAGCTCTGCTGCTATTTGTTTTCCAAATAAGGTTTATGTGCAAGATTTTTATATAAAGAACTGATTTCTACTGTGGGAGTTGGGGGGGGATTGATCTAGTCCAACTCACCCATTTTGTAGATGAAGATGTGAAACTAATGTCAATTGTCCAAAATAATACCATGGTATCAAGATCTTTTGATTCTCCACCTAATGCTTATTCCAGGAGCTGTGTTGGTCCCCAGAGCAGGCTGTGCACTCAGCTTATCCTGCACCAGGGCAGGAAGAGAGTTCCCTATATGTTCGTCACCTCCCACACACCTCCCCAAATCACCCTCCCCTGAAGGAGAGGAAAAGCTAGGTACCTCCCCAGTGGTCCAGTGGTTCAACATCTGCCTTGCAATGCAGGGGACATGGGTTTGATTCCTGATCAGGGAACTAAGATCCCATGTGCCACAGGGGAGCACCACAACTGGAGAGCCTGCACGCTGCAATAAAAGATCCCATGTGACCCAACTAAGACTCAACGCAGCCAAATAAATAAATAAATACATTAAAAAAAAAAAAAAAGGAGAGGGAAAGCTGATTTGGTGAAATCACTGGATCTTGCAATTCTCTTTCTTGGATGATATAACCAGGGCTCAGATTCTGTAGCTCGTCCTTGGTGGACTCCATGTTGATTCAAAGCGAGAAAAAACACGCCAGCCAGAGTGAGCCCCAGTGAACCCCATGGCTCTTGCCTGAGACTCTTAGAAAAAAAGTCTGTGATCACTTGTCCTCCTGCTAAGATCATTTGGAATAATTCTTTTAAGTGTTAAGATCTTCCTGGATCCTTATATCAAATTTAACACTGCTTACTGACTCAAGCCTTCCCTGAGACTGGGCCAAAGAGGCAATACAAATAAAAAGAACAAAGGGTCTTGTCATCCTGGAAGACGTTTTCTTTATTTGTGTCTTCTGGAAACCAGCAGACAGAAGACAATGGTCCTTTAAGGATTTACCACCAACTGGAACTGCAAATTACTCTTGAAAGCCCAAGACAAAACACACCACAGGGAGAACATAAAGAAGAGCTATTTTATTTTATGTGGATTCTGACTCTTAAAGTGCCCTTCCCTCCTGGTAAGATTTTTTGCATTTTTTTTTTCCTGTGCTCCAATTTGACTGTCTTATTGTTACTGTGGGAAATACAGTCCTATGAACTGCACTGAAATTAGGAGCCAACCTCAACATGCACAGAGGAAAATGACAGTAACAGCTGGAATGTTGAATCCATATAGTCATCGGGGCTCTTATTTCACAGGGGAGGAGACTGAGGCACAGAGAAATTAAGCAACTTGTCCAAGGACACACAGCTTGTGAGAGGTAGAGCTAGGCTTATAAACCCAGGAAGTCTGGATCAAAAGCCACATTCTTAATTAATGTGCTACAGAGACTCAACATCAACCATCCAGCAAGACTGCAGATCAGAGTCTCTGCTGGCACTAAGCAGAACACACAAAAGATCAAGACAGCTGGCCATCAGGAACTTGGCTGGCCTGGCTGAGAAAGGTGAGCAAACATTCATCTGGTCAGAATCTTATTTATTCTAAACCCTAAGACAGAGCCCCTGGGGTAAGTCAGAGACTTGAGTTGGGAAGAGGGCAGGAGCCATGGCACTGATGTTTATCTGTTTCAGTGCCCAAATTTCTGCTTTTTATAAAGACACCAGTCATACTGAATTAGAGTCCATCTTGATGATCAAATCCTAACTTGATAATCTGCAAAAACCTTATTTTCAAATAAAGCCACATTTACAGGTAATGGGAGTTCAAACTTCAAAGTCTTTGAGGGGACACAATTCAGCCCATTGCACGCTCTACGGACTTATGCTGAAGAAGTCAATTTCTCGCTCCAGATTTCGGAACTTGGAGCACTTGCACTCAGCTAACACGGCCCCTCTGACTCACCCGTTCTCCTACCTGGGGAGAACCGTCTTAGCCATAATTTCTAGATGGCTCAGAGAGTCTCTGCCCTCTCCTCCAGGCATTTTAACTTCGGTAGGATTTCTTAATTTACTTTTTAAAAATACATTATTTTACTTTGGCTATGCTGAATCTTTGTTGCTGCATGTAGGCTTTCTCTAGTTGCAGCGAGGGGAGCTAGCTACTCTAGTTACAGTGCTTGGGCTTCTCATTGTGGTGGCTTCTTTTGTTGCAGAGGACAGGCTCTAGGGTGTGCGGGCTTCACTAGTCATGACAGGTGGACTCAGGAATTGTGGCACACAGGTTTAGTTGTCCTGTGACATGTGGAATCTTCCTGGACCAGGGATCGAACCCATGTCCCCTGCATTGGCAGGCAGATTCTTAACCACTAGACCACCAGGGAAAGTCTTTTACTACCTTTTAAAAATGGTTTTTTAATATATGTACAAGGTCAAGCAACCATGTCAATCCATGCCAAAACCAATACAGAATTGTAAAGTAAAAATTAAAAAAAAGAAAAAAAAAACACAATTTAATTTTAGAACAATTTTGACTCCCCTAAAAAACCCTTACCCATTAGAAGTCACTCCCTGCTCGCCACCCCACCTCCAGGAAACTACTCATCTGCTTTCTCTCTATGGACCTGCCAAGACCATTCCCAGAACAGAACAGGTTTCTTCATATGCAGCATGTCTACACAGAACAGTGAATCCACCACTTTCCAAGAAAGAGACTCTCCCATTCAATCAATGCAGCTTGTCAAACTGGTTTCCTCTGCCCATCTGTGCACTTGAATTTTTGAACCTGGATGCAGGAATGTGTATTTAAAACTGAATGATGAGAGTCTAATGATTCAAAACAGTTTAGAATCTGGATTCTGTCATTCTTTGTATCCCCCATCCCTCTCAACTCTGTCTCATCTGAGTCTCATTAGCGTGTCTTCCCTGCCCGTCTCTCCAAGTCACCCATAAGAATATTGAGAGCCTGCATTCTCAAAGAGAGTGACATCACCCCCCAAAGGGGCAGAAAAAACTTATTTCTTTAATGTATAAAGCATAGATGTGCATATGATTTGTAAAGAGGTATCCAGTATGTCATCTATGGCATTAAAATTTCATAAGAAAAATGAGTATTGGGGAAAATGTCTAATGAGGCTCCTTAAGAAAACAATAATGAAAAATGATAGAGAAACACTGGTCAAGGGTTAAGGCTTAGAGCAAAACATCACCTGAGTCCACTGGAGGTCTCCCAAGAGCTACAGACACCATCAGTATGATTAACCAACATCAGCAGAGCCCCTCCACACCAACCAGGGCCAGCTAGCCATTTTCAGATAGTCAGGAATCTATAAATGTTCTAATATATTCTAATATATTGTGAGACAATACTTTCAACAACTAACAAAGAGGGCACATAGATTTAGCAAGTCACTTAGCTCTAAATAGCCATTAAGTTCAGTTCAGTTCAGTCGCTCAGTTGTGTCCGACTCTTTGCGACCCCATGAATTGCAGCACGCCAGGCCTCCCTGTCCATCACCAACTGCCGGAGTTCACCCAAACCCACGTCTATCAAGTCGGTGATGCCATCCAGCCATCTCATCCTCTGTTGTCCCCTTTTTCTCCTGCCCCCAATCCCTCCCAGCATCAGAGTCTTTTCCATTGAGTCAACTCTTCCCATGAGCTGGCCAAAGTACTGGAGTTTCAGCTTTAGCATCATTCCTTCCAAAGAAATCCCAGGGTTGATCTCCTTCAGAATGGACTGGTTCAATCTCCTTGCAGTCCAAGGGACTCTCAAGAGTCTTCTCCAACACCACAGTTCAAAAGCATCACTTCTTCGGCACTCAGCTTTATTCACAGTCCAACTCTCACATCCACACATGACCACTGGAAAAACCATAGCATTGACTAGATGGACCTTTGTTGGTAAAGTAATGTCTCTGCTTTTGAATATACTATCTAGGATGGTCATAACTTTCCTTCCAAGGAGTAAGCATCTTTTAATTTCATGGCTGCAATCCACATCTGCAGTGATTTGGGAGCCCCCCAAAATAAAGTCTGACACTGTTTTCACTGTTTCCCCATCTATTTACCATGAAGTGATGGGACCAGAGCCATGATCTTCGTTTTCTGAATGTTGAGCTTTAAGCCAATTTTTTCACTCTCCTCTTTCACTTTCATCAAGAGGCTCTTTAGTTCTTCTTCACTTTCTGCCATAAGGGTGGTGTCATCTGCATATCTGAGGTTATTGATATTTCTCCCGGCAATCTTGATTCCAGCTTGTGCTTGTTCCAGCCCAGCATTTCTCATGATGTACTCTGCATAGAAGTTAAATAAGCAGGGTGACAATACACAGCCTTGATGTCCTCCTTTTCCTATTTGGAACCAATCTGTTGTTCCATGTCCAGTTCTAAGTGTTGCTTCCTGACCTGTATATAGGTTTCTCAAGAGGCAGGTCAGGTGGTCTGGTATTTCCATCTCTTTCAGAATTTTCCACAGTTTATTGTGATCCACACAGTCAAAGGCTTTGGCATAGTCAATAAAGCAACCATTTATCAATTCATTCATTCAACAGGTACCTATTGAATGCCAACAATATGGCAGGTAATGGTCTAGGAGCTAGGGATACAACAAGCACCAAAATAGTTAGAAATCTCTACCTTCATGGAGGTTACAGTCCAGAAAGTTTTGGGGTGAGAGGAAGACAGACAATAAACAAAAAGTAATTAAACTATAAAGTATTATCAGATGGAGAGAAAAGCCTCAAAAAAGCTATCATCTGAAGGGGCTGATGCAGCAATGAAATTATTCTATACTAAATCAGAATGCTGGATACATGCATACAGCACTGGTCAAAACTCATGGACATATACAACACAAAGAGCGAACATCAGGGTAAACTATGGACAGTAGCTAATAACAGTGTATCAGTATTGGTTCACTCGGACACGACGGAGTGACTTTCTCTTTCATGTTTTCTTTCATCGGTTCATTGGGCCTTCCCAGACGGCACTAGTGGTGAAGAACCTGCCTGCCAGTGCAGGAGACCTAAGAGATGTGGGTTCAATCCCTGGGTTGGGAAGATCACTTGCAGAAGGACATGGCAACCCAGTCCAGTATTCTTGCCTGGAAAATTCCATGGACTGAGAACCCTGGCAGGCTACATTCCATAGAGTTGCAAGGAGTCAGACACAACTGTAGCGACTTAGCATGTTCGTATTTGTTTATTAATTGTAATAAATGTACCATACTAAGCAGCATGTTAATAATAGGGAAAAGCATGAGGGTGGAGGTGGAGTGGGTCTGTTGAACTCTATGTACTGTCTGCTCAAAATTTTGTATTATTCTGTATTATATTCTGTATCATATACAGAATATAAGTGCATATTCTGTACACTCAACACTGTACTAAATAAAGTGTTGGTTTTTTTAAAAAATAAAGCTGTAATCTGAACCCAAGCAAAAATACAGAGAAAAGGAAGAGGGCACCTGTACTATGCTTGGAATTGAAAAATTTGGCAAGAAGAAAGAGTGAAAAGGAACATGAGGATGAGTGACGTTGACTCTGTCAGGTAACCTGAATCCAGGTGCCAATAGGAATCAGGTGAAACAGTACAACTAGGAAGAAGCAGGAGGGAATCGATTCCAAGAGATGATGTGGAACAACGGGAGCAGAGGAGCTCCAAGAAGCCGTGCACAGCAGTTTTGGAAAGACCTTTAGTCACAAGATAGACAAGCCACAACTCTACTAGAGGAAGGAAAGGAAACCAAGTTGTGATCAGTGTTAAAGGGACGTTCAGGGCCAGAAACCAGGGAGATGGTAATCAGTACACACAGCAGAATTTAGGAAGCAGGAATGGAGAGGAAATTACATACAATTTTTAACTCCTTTCTCTCAGACATAATTTTCAGCTTACAAATAATTAGAATTAGTTTTATGAGTTTTCTCAGCTACACTGAACTATGAAAAATAATAATGAAGACAAGGAACATTTCATTATACCTAGATTAATTCATCATAAGAATCCAAACAGCTGGTAAGTTTCTCACGTGGGAACTTTAAAAACCACAAACTTGCAGTACACAGACGTGTGAAGGAAGGAATCAGAACTTGTGGATACGGGAGTGACTTCATCAGTGCCTGAGTCACACAGGTGAACTTTGAGTCTACTATCTAGACATTCAGAAAATCCCAAGGGATTGTCTGATATCCAAAAGAGGTAAACAGCGCTGCTCCTCTCCTTAATGGAAAGGCTAGACTTACACAAAATAAAAAGAGCATAAAGGTGAATAGAATACGGTTCCACTGAACATAACACAGAACAAGTGCTGTGGACTGAATGTGTGCGTCTCCCCAAAATTCATATGTTGACGTCCTAATCCTCAAGGTCACAGCATTGGAAGTGGGGCTTTTGGGAGGTAATTAGGTTTAGATAAGGTTATAAGGGTAGAGTCCCATGATGAGATTAGTGCCCTTATAAAAGTGGAAAAGGGCTTCCCATGTGGCTCATGATAAAGAATCTGCTTGCCAGTGCAGGAGATGCGGGGTCGTGAGTTTGATCCCTGGGTTGGGAAGGTCCCCTGGAGGAGGAAATGGCAACCTACTCCAGTATTTTTGCCTGGAAAATCCCATGGACAGAGGAGCCTGGCAAACTACAGTCCATGGGGTTGCAAAGAGTCAGACACAACTGAGTGAGTGAGCACACACACAGGAAGTAGAGAAGTGTAGTGCTTCCTCTCTTAGCAGTGTGAGAACCTAGCAAAAGGGTGACTGTCTGCAAATCAGGAAGAGGCTTCTCACCCAACAGGTTGGCACCTTGATCCTGGACTTCTAGCCTCAGAACTGTGAGAAATAAATATCTGTAGTTTAAGCCACCTGGTCTATGGTATTTTTGTTATAGGAGCCTAAAGAGACTAAGGAGGGGAATAAAAAGGGAGGACAGCTTATATAGGTTCAGCTAAGTTCTAGCTTTCTCTTCAACCAGAAGAAGTTTGTATATTGAGCCAGCAATGGACACTCCTGGGAATTAGGATGGTGGCAGCAACCAAGGGACCCAGGGAGATCACTGAGACAAGAGGAATAGTTCTCAAATGAAAGAGGCAACCCTAAACACAGAACAATGTAATGTGTATTCTCCTCTTGTCGTCTTTAGCCAAGTTTCTACCCAGGGGCCCTCATTCTTCCTCTACCCTTTAAGGTCAACTTCAAGTTCCATCTCTGTGGAGGAACCTAATATTAACCTCATTTTCCTTAGGATTCCAGGGACACATATGATCTATTCCATTTACTTAGTATCTTTGTATGCAGTATGGTGTGGTGGGCAATTCTGAATTGGCAGTAAATCTGGGTTTCAGTGGAGATTCACCTCACACTAATTATGTTATTTTGGATGGATTATTTAGCAACTCTGAGCCTCAATTTCCTGATTTGCAAAATAGGGGAAATGAGAGAATTCTAAGCATCAGTTCTTGAGGATGTGGGGCAATGGGAACTCCCATTCTTGTGGGTTGGGTCGAAACTGATCCACGGCCTTTGGGAAACTATTTGCCAGTGTCTACTAAAGTTAAATCCATGCCTACTCTCTGAGCTAGTAATCCCCTTCCAGATATAAATCCAACAAAAATGAGTGCTTATGTTCACCAGAAGACATACACAATACTCATGATGATTGTAATCGTAATAGCCCAGAGATGAAAACAACCCAAATGCCCATCAACAATAAAATAGAGTTTTTAAATGGTGATCTAGTTGTACAATGCATATTGAATAGCAGTGAAAACAAACTACAGTTACACATAGCACTATGGGTGAATCTCACAGGTACAATACTAAAAAAATCAAAATGCAAAAAAAATATATACTAAATGGTTTTATTTACACCTAGTAGGGAACCAGCAATGATGATGATATTGATAGTCAAAAGAGGTTACTTTTGGGTTATTCATTGGAAAAGTCAGGGAATTTTTGGAGTGCTAGAAATGTTTTATTAATATATATGATCTGGGTGGTGATGACCTGTACATATGAAAATAATAAGTAAAATGTTTAAAAAAATGTTGAAGCATAGAAATCAACCCAGCTGTGTATTTTCAAGTCATACTTCAACTTTTCGAAGTAAATAAAAAGGAAAAAGAGCACTTAGTCTTGCCCATGGAAAAGGCAATGGCACCCCACTCCAATACTCTTGCCTGGAAAATCCCATCGATGGAGGAGCCTGGTGGGCTGCAGTCCACGGGGTCGCTAAGCGTCTGACACGACTGAGCGACTTCATTGTCACTTTTCACTTTCATGCATTGGAGAAGGAAATGGCAACCCACTACAGTGGTCTTGCCTGGAGAATCCCAGGGACAGGGGAGCCTGGTGGGATGCCATCTATGGGGTCACACAGAATAGGACACGACTGAAGTGACTTAGCAGCCGCTGCAGCAGCAGTCTTGCCCAGAGTGTGTATCCTCAGAACATACATCAATAAAGGTCAAAATATACATCAACAGTGGTGGGAGGGGTCTTGATAGCTGCATGGCTGGCTCCTTCCTGTTTCAACCCCATGGAATGGGAGGCCCTCCTATCCCTATCCCAAACCTACTGTTGTATTCCCTTGTAATTTTCTTTGTAGCACTCACTGACAGAATTGAAAATTATCAGAATTGGAAATTTTCTGGTTTGTTTGTTTGTTGATTTGTTTTTTACTGGTTTAACATCCCCAAGGCATTTGTCTGAGTGATCCAAGTCCAGCACGTGCCTGGTTCACAACGAGCCCGAAAATTAGTATTCATTGGATGGATGCCTGAATGAATGACAGAGGGAAAGAAGGCATGGTGACACTGTGCTAGAAAACTAGGAAGACAAGGATTGATACGATGCATGTCTCTCCCACAAGGAGATCACAGTGATTGAGTCTGTTGATTCTGACTTGAAGAGGTCCTTAGAAACCTCTAAGCCTTCCCCTCTGTCTGATCCTCAACATCATTCTCCTGACTTGTTCACCAGCTCCCTAGCTCCCTGTCTTTGGGTTCTCCCACCCCACCCCACCCCTCAGCTCCACCCCCCCCCCCCCACAGTCTCTGTATTGCCACCAGTTAACTTACTGAAAACTAATTCTGATCCTGGTGAAAATTAGAAAACTAATTCTTCCAGCCTCCTTTGACTCCTCTTTCCAAGTCAGATCTACTCCCAGTGCCACAGGCTGACTTCTGGCACTGCCCCGGTTCCCTTCCCAGCCCTAAGCACCCTCCTCTCCATCTTGTTTTCAAGCCTCTCCACCCTCTGCACTCCAGCCCCTTTCATGACACTCAGCCCTTGCACCTTCATCTTTTTCTCCTGGGCTGCTGACTTTTTTTACAGCCCCTTAAGACTGATGCAACTTAGCAGTAGCAGCAAACACCCTCATGTGAAGAGTTGACTCATTGAAAAAGACTCTGATGCTGGGAGGGATTGGAGGCAGGAGAAGGGGATGACAGAGGATGAGATGGCTGGATGGCATCACCAACTCGATGCACATGAGTTTGAGTGAACTCTGGGAGTTGATGATGGACAGGGAGGCCTGGCGTGCTGCAATTCATGGGGTTGCAAAGAGTCGAACACGACTGAGCGATTGAACTGAACTAAACTGAAATACCCAGGTGATGTATCTCTGGCCAAGGCTTGAAGGCTGGAATCATTGGAATGAGGCTGGAAACAACAGAGGATATTCTTAGTTTGTTTCCTTAATTGTCTTTGTTTCACTCCTGATATTCTCCAAAATACACACGCACATTTTAGATTATTGAATAAGGCAAAGAAAAGAAATCAGAAGTCATATTTTACCATCTAGACATTGCCACTACTTACGTTTGAGTAACCGGAATGGCAATCAATGAGTGACCCAGAGTCACTGTCTCCACG
Source organism: Oryx dammah (assembly GCF_014754425.2). Lineage (NCBI taxonomy): Eukaryota > Metazoa > Chordata > Mammalia > Artiodactyla > Bovidae > Oryx > Oryx dammah. The sequence continues at coordinate 44,473,483 of NW_024070187.1, read as the reverse complement.
GCTACAGTTTCTATGGTCACCTCATCCCTCCTTTCTGGTAACATTGTAATGTGTTTATTCAAATAGTTTCTGCAGACGATAATTCCAAATATCTGTGGCAATCATAATTGGGAATTAGATCAAAATACTGATTTTTAAAATGATAATGTAATTAAAATTTTCTAGTCTAAAAAGTAGGGGCAAATTTTAAAATTTTCAGTGAGGGAGTACTGATGATGCAGAATCAAGGGCAATGCCGTAGCTAGAGCAACAATCAGCAGAGTACAACAAAATAGGATGATGAAAAGCAATTACGATTTCCTGCAACACAGCATTTTGTGAAAAAAACTTTTTAAGATGATAAAGAGGACAATATTGAGACATTTTCTGCAAATATGCATAATGGATTTGATAAGACATTTTCCTTTCAGTGGTCAAAAAAAAATTTAATAAAGTTAGTTGCCTAAAATTAGAATTAAATGTTCAACAAGAAATGCATAATTATTTGTAATTAAAATTTTTAATTCTTTAAAATTTTAAATAAATTTAAACATCTATATTTATACATTTGACCAGCTACAAAAAAAAAAAAAAAACTTGAATTCTTACATAAAAGAAAAACACTTCTAGATAAATAAATAGTAAAAGAAAAGAAATTGATTTGAAAATACCCTGAGGCTGGGAAAGATGGAAGATGAGAGGAGAAGGAGGAGATGGTTGGATGGTATCACTGACTTAACGCACATGAGTTTGAGTAAACTCAGGGAGTTGGTGATGGACAGAGAGGTCTGGCATGCTGCAGTCCATGGGGTCGCAAAGAGTCAGAGCAACTGAACTGAACTGAACTGAATTAAAATATTAACAGAAAATACTGAAGAAAAGATCAAAAAAGATATTTTACAAAAAGTGGAAGCTCTTCAATTATGTCACTAAATAATTGCCTATAGAATACAAAACTTTTCTAACAGTAGCAAAGACCAATCAATAAACTTAAAAAATCACAAGTACTTTTCCTTTGTTTTAGATTTCTCATGTGCTATAACTAGTATTTTGCCTAATTAATATTTTGGGTACATTTTGTCTCAAAGACCTTCCAGTTTACAAAGAAGTGTTGACAATTCACACCTTAAAAAAATCTAGCATGTGGCATAGATACTTTTAAATCCTTTAATATCTGTGAAAGAAGAATTCCAGCTAGATTTTTTTTAAAAATCAGTTTCCATCACTACAAATGGTAGTTCTGTTATGCTGGGTCAAAACTTTGAATTGATAGGAATCTTTGAATAAGAAACCATTGTTTCCCTGTTGTTCATTGTTCAGTCACTCAGTCATGTCCAAATCTTTGCAGTCCCCTGGATTGGAGCATGCTCGGCTTCTCTGTCCTTCACCGTTTCCTGGAGCTTGCTCAAACTCATGTCTTTTGATGGTGATGCCATCCAATCATCTTGTCCTCCATCATCCCCTTCTCCTGCCACTTTCTATCTTTCCCAGCATCAGGGTCTTTTCTAATTTCCCTAACTGCTTATAATACTTGTTGAAAATACTTATAGCTTTCTGCAGCAGAATCTACAAAAAGCATTGATAGCTTATGGTGAACGACGTCAGATTCAAGATCTCAGAAGAAGATTTGGAACCAGAGACCATGCTTGATCACTCAAGAGCTTTTGTATCAGTTAAGTTCAGTTCATTCACTCAGTAGTGTCTGACTCTTGCTACCCCATGGACTGCAGCACTCCAGGCTTCCCTGTCCATCATCAACTCCTGGAGTTTACTCAAACTCATGTTCATCCTCTGTCGTCCCCTTCTCCTCTCACCTTCAATCTTTCCCAGCATCAGGGTCTTTTCCAAGGAGTCAGTTCTTCACATCAGGTGAAGTATTGGATTTTCAGCTTCAGCATCAGTCCTTTCAATGAATATTCAGGGTTGATTTCCTTTAGGACTGACTGGTTGGATCTCCTGGCAGTCCAAGGGACTCTCAAGAGCCTTCTCCAACACCACAGTTCAAAAGCATCCATTCTTTGGTGCTCAGATTTCTTTATAGTCCAAATTTCACATCCACATGTGACTACTGGAAAAACCATAGCTTGAACTAGATGGACCTTTGCTGGCAAAGTAATATCTCTGCTTTTTAACATGCTGTCTAGGTTGGTCATAGCTTTTCTTCCAAGGAGCAAGGGTCTTTTAATTTCATGGCTGCAGTCAGCATCTGCAATGATTTTGGAGTCCCTCCCCCCGCCACCAAAAAAAAATAATAATAAATAAAGAGCCAAAGCAAAAGCAACACCCAGTTGTGGATGATGGAAGTAAAGTCCAATTAGAACAATATTGAAAAGGAACCTGGAATGTTAGGTTCATGAATCAAGGTAAATTGAAAGTGGTCAAACAGGAGATGGCAAGAGTGAACGTCGATATTTTAGGAATCAGTGAACTAAAACAGACTGGAATGGATGAATTTAACTCAGATTATCATTATATCTACTACTGTGGGCAATAATCCCTTAGAAGAAATGGAGTAGCCCTCAGAGTCAAAAAAAAGAGTCTGAAATGAAGTATTTGGATGCAGTCTCAAAAATGACAGAATGATCTCTGTTCATTTCCAAGGCAAACCATTCAATATCACAGTAATCCAAGTTTATGACCAACTAGTAATGCTGAAGAAGCTGAAGTTGAACGGTTCTATGAAGACCTACAAAACCTTCTAGAACTAACACCACCTCCCAAAAGAAAGAGATTTTGTAAACTCTTTTGAGAGTTTGAGATTTTGTAAATTCTTGAGAGTTTTTAGCAGAGTTTTATTAAAGTATAACAAGGGACAGAGAAAGCTTCTGACACAGACATCAGAAGGTTGATGGAGTGTGCTCACCTCACTAGTCTTTTCAAAGGAGCTCTATACTTTATTACAGTAAAAGGTCTTACCAGACCCACTCCCACAATATAAGGTAACAGGATTAGAACATAAGAGTCCAAAATGTAGTAACTGGAGGCAATCTCAAAAACAGAATGATCTCTGTTTGTTTTGAAGGCAAACCATTCAATATCACAATAATCCAAGTCTATGCTTCAATCAGTAATGCTGAAGAAACTGAAATTGAATGGTTCTATGAAGATCTAAAAGATCTTCTAGTACTAACCCCCAAAAGGTGTCCTTTTCATCATAGGGGACTGGAACGCAAAAGTAGAAAGTCAAGAGATACCTGGAGTAACAGGCAAATTTGGCCCTGAAGTACAAAATGAAGCAGGGCAAAGGCTAAAAAGGTTTTTCCAGGAGAACACACTGGTCATAGAAAACACCCTTTTCCAAAAACACAAGAGAAGACTCTAACACATGGACATCACCAGATGGTCAATACTGAAATCAGATTTATTATATTCCTTGCAGCCAAAGATGGAAAAGTTCTATACAGTCAGCAAAAACAAGACCGGGAGCTGACTGTGGCTCAGATCATGAACTCTTTATTGCCAAATTCAGACTTAAATTGAAGAAAGTAGGGAAAACCAGTAGCCCATTCAAGTCTGACCTAAATCAAATCTATCAGATTTATACAGTAGAAGTGGGAAATAGATTCAAGGGATTAAATCTGATAGAGTGCCTGAAGAACTATGGATAGAGGTTTGTGACATTCTACAAGAGGCAGCGATCACGATCATCCCCAAGAAAAAGAAATGCAAAAAAGGCAAAATGGTTGTCTGAGGAGGCTTTACAAATAGCTGAGAAAAGAATAGAAGCAAAAAGCAAAGGAGAAAAGGAAAAATATACCCATTTGAATGCAGATTTCCAAAGAATAGCAAGGAGAAATAGGAAAGCCTTCCTCAGTGATCAGTGCAAAGAAATAGATGAAAACAATAGAATGGGAAAGACTAGAAATCTCTTCAAGAAAATTAGAGATACGAAGGGAAAATTTCAGCCAAAGATGGGTACAATAAAGGATAGAAATGGTATGGACCTAACAGAAGCAGAAGACATTAAGAAAAGGTGGCAAGAATACACAAAAGAAGTATACAAAATAGATCATCATGACACAGATAACCATGATGGTGTGATCACTCACCTAGAGCCAGACATCCTGGAATGTGAAGTCAAGTGGGCCTTAGGAAGCATCACTGTGAACAAAGCTAGTAGAGGTGATGGAATTCCAGTTCAGCTATTTCAAATCCTAAAAGATGATGCTGTGAGAATGTTGCACTCAATATGCCAGCAAATTTGGAAAACTCAGCAGTGGTCACAGGACTGGAAAAGATCAGTTTTCATTCCAATTCCAAAGAAGGGCAATGTCAAAGAATATTCAAACTACCGCACAGTTGCACTCATCTCACATGCTAGCAAAGTATTGTTCAAAATTCTCCAAGCCAAGCTTCAACAGTACATGAACCACGAACTTCCAGATGTTCAAACTGGTTTTAGAAAAGGCAGAGGAACCAGAGATCAAATTGCAAACATCCACTGGATCATTGAAAAAGCAAGAGAATTCCAGAAAAACATCTACCTCTGCTTTATTGATTACATGAAAGCCTTTGATTGTGTGGATTCTTCAAAAGATGGGAATACCAGACCACCTTACCTGCCTCCTGAGAAATCTGTATGCAGGTCAAGAAGCAACAGTTAGAACTGGACATGGAACAACAGACTGGTTCCAAATTGGGAAAGGAGTACATCAAGGCTGTATATTGCTACCTTGCTTATTTAACTTATATGCAGAGTACATCTTGCGAAACGCTGGGCTGGATGAAGCACAAGCTGTAATCAAGGTGGCCAGGAGAAATATCAATAACCTCACATATGCAGATGACACCACCCTTATGGCAGAAAGTGAAGAGGAACTAAAGAGCGTCTTGGTGAATGTGTAAGAGGAGAGTGAAAAAGCTGGCTTAAAACTCAACATTCAAAAAACTAAGATCAAGGTATCCGGTCTCGTCACCCCATGGCAAATAGATGGAGAAACAATGGAAATAGTGATAGACTTTATTTTCTTGTGTTCCAAAATCACTGCAGATGGTGATTTCAGCCATTGGTGAAAAGACGCTCACTCCTTGGAAGAAAAGCTCTGACAAACCTAGACAGCATATTAAAAGTAGAGACATTACTTTGCTGACAAAGGTCCATCTAGTCAAAGCTATGGTTTCTCCAGTAGTCATGTATAGATGTGAGAGTTGGACTATAAAGAAAGCTGAGCACCGAAGAATTGATGGTTTTGAACTATGATGTTGGAAAAGACTCTTGAGAGTCCCTTGGACTGCAAGGAGATCAAACCAGTCAATCCTAAAGGAGATCAATCCTGAATATTCATTGGAAGGACTGATGCTGAAGATGAAGCTCCAATACTTTGACCACCTGATGCAAAGAACTGACTCCCTGGGAAAGACCCTGTTGCTGGGAAAGATTGAAGGCGGAAGGAGAAGGGGACGACAGAGGATGAGATGGTTGAATGGCATCACTGACATGAGTTTGAGTGAGCTCCAGAAGTTAGCGATGGACAGGGAAGCCTGGTGTTCTGCAGTCCATGGGGTCGCAAAGAGTTGGACACAACTGAGTGACTGAACTGAACTGACTGACCAGACACACTCCTAACACATACATCTTAAGATAACAAGATTAGTCAGAAGGTTCTTGTTAAGAAGAAACATGTCCTTGAGCAAGATACACTGTTATACTAAGACAAAGCAATGTAGAAAAAAGTTTGTCCTTTTCTCCTCCTTGAGTACTCCAGACCTCTATCTCCTCCCCAAGAGCCTCAGACCCCTTGCTTCTCCTCAGGGACCCCAGACTTATCAACCTGCCTAGGAATTGATTCTCCCAGCATCGTGGATACAATTGTTAGAATTGTTTACCATATATATTTAAATACTATGAATCATCTCCAGTTTATGGAACAGTTGAAAAAAATAGAATATGATGATTTTAATGACCTTGTGTTCTTTGTCAATGCTCTTTATTTGAGTCATGGAAGAGTTTTACAAAAACTTGCTTCATCTTTAACTTTGAATCAAAATTTTCTTTAAACAAAGATAATGCTTGCCAAATATTCATTATCAAAGACAGAAAATGGCAGTGTGACTTATGCTTTCTCATCAAAATCAAACTGCACACACATCAGCAAAATTTGAAACTCCAAGGTAAGAAAGGCTTAACTTATTACTTAGCTAGACAGGTATGAGGATTCACGTTGAAACCGAAACTTTTATAATACAAATCAATGATAATTATTTTATACGTTTTTCTAACATAAATCAATATGAAAATTAATTTCATTGTAATTGATGGGTGTTACATAAATTGGTTATAAAGTCTAAAAAGAAGTCAAGAATGCTTCATCATCAGCGATAAACTTTAAGTTGTCTTTCAAATTATTCAAAATGCTTCTGAATTGACCCAAGAGTTGGTGAATTTACTTAAGTTGGACAAATGTAGTTTTGAAACTGATATGTCTTTTCTTCATAGGTGGTGCTAGAACCCACCTGCCAATGCAGGTAGACATAAGGGACGTGGGTTTGATCCCTGGATCAGGAAGAGAGGAAGATTCCTGGGAGGAGAGCATGGCAACCCCTCCTGTATTCTTGCCTGGAAAATCCCATGGACAGAGGAGCCTGGCGGGCTACAGTCCATGGGGTCACACAGAGTCAAGAAATGACTGAAGCAACTTAACACTCATGCTTTTGCTCCAAAGTCAAATAAATTCTGGAAAAGATGAACAAGTTTTGTCAACATAGATGCAAGTATTTTTTAGAAAATTTTTTTGGTACTTTTTTGATTAGTGGAAAACTTTTAAGTATGCTTGGGCCATATTAGGTATATGAAACTACTTATTCAACTGTGAATTTCATGAAATGTATTATAGATCAATTGAATCAAGTGGAAAAGCTTTTTTAGAATCAAGTTGTGCCATTGGTAAAAACTAAACACTGAATTTCCAGACTTAGTATGAAAAAGTATATATCTCATTAAAAACTGATTATATTAGTCACATGCTGAAATAATATTTTGATATAGTGGGTTAAGTAAAATATATCACTAAAGTTAATTTCACCTATATCTTGTTACTTTTTAATAATGTTAATACTAGAAAATTTAAAACTACACATGTGGCTCATATTATGTTTCTGTTGGATAGCTCTGCTCTGGAGTGCAATTGCCATGATAATATGACTAAGGTGACATGAACTTTGTCTTGTTCATTGTTGTATTCCCAGGCCCTAAAACCAGTGCCGGTCACATAGTGGATGTTCCGAAAATATTGATTAACTATTGATTCAATCTAGCTGTACCTCAGTAATATCAGTAAAGGTTCAGTATCAGGAAATAGAAACAACTCCAACTATTGTAAACAGAAAGGGATTTTAAACGGGGAATTAAGAAATTACAGACATTTTACCAAAGACATATAGATGGCCAACAGGTACCTGAGAAGGTGCTCAATATCACCAGTCATCAGGGAAATGCAAATCAGGACCATCTCACACTCGTTAGAGAGTCTAGTATCAAAAAGACAAGAAATAACAAGTGTCGGTAAGGATGCGGTAAGGATGCGGAGGGAAGGGAACTCCCCATACATTGTTGGTGGGAACGGGAATGTAAATAGGTACAGTCACTATGGGAAGTAATACAGAGATTCCTCAAAAAATTAAAAATAGAACTGCCATATGTTTCAGCAATTCCACATCGGTATTTATCTGAAGAAAATGAAAGCATTAACTTAAAAAGATAACTGCAAAAAACACACAAACAGATATCTGCACCCTCGTATTCACTGCAGTGACATGGAAGCAACCTAGTATTCACTGATGGATGAACGAATAAAGAAAAAGAAATAAATATGTATACCACACAATGAGATATTCTTCAGACATTGGGGGAAAAAAAGAAAATCTTGCCATTTGCAACAGTATGGATGGACCTGGAGGGCCTCACACTAAATAAGTTAGATAAAGGACAATACTGTACAGTTTCACTTATTGGGGAATATAATTTTTTTTAAATTTTAAGATTAAAAAATAAAGCGGAGCTTTCCCCCGGTGGCTCGGACAGTAAAACATCTGCCTACAATGCAGGAGACCTGGGTTCGATCCCTGGGTCGGGAAGGTCCCCTGGAGAGGGAAATGGAAACCCACTCCAGTACTCTTGCCTGGAAAATCCTATGGACCGAGATAGGCTGTCCTGGTAGGCTACAGTCCATGAGGTTGCAAAGAGTCAGACGCAACTGAGCGATTTCACTTTCTTTCTTTCCTTCCTAGAAATGGAGAACAGATGGGTGGTTACCAGGGGCAGCGGTTGGGAGTTGAGCAAAATGGGTGAAGGGAGTCAAACGTACAATCTGCCTGTTATAAAATAAATAAGTCATGGAGTGTGATGTACAGTGTGGTGACTATAGTTAGTATTAATAACACTGTGTTGCCATTTGAAGTTGCTAAGAGAGTGGGTCTTAAAAGTTCTCATTGCAAGAAGAAAACATTTGTAACAATGTGTGATAATGGATGATAACTCCACTTATAGTGGTGATTATTTCACAATATGTACAAATACTGACTCAAGATGTACACCTGAAACTACTACAAAGTTATATGTCAATTGTGCCTCAATTAAAGGGCTTCTCCAGTGTCTCAGTTAGTAAAGAATCCGCCTGCAAGGCAGGAGACCACCTGCAATACAAGAGACCCAGTTTCAATCCCTGGGTCAGGAAGTTCCCCTGGAGAAGAAAACGGCAACCCACTCCAATATTCTTGCCTGGAGAAGTCCATGGACAGAGGAACCTGGTGGGCTATAGTCCATGGGCTTGAAAGAGTCGAAAGAACCTGTGGAAAGCATCAGATAGGCGGGAGCAGTGGCCTCTAGACCAGACCCTCAGCAATGGCCCTGGAATGATGCTGCTCTGACACCTCTGTCACCTTCAAGAAGGCAGGACTAAAGAAGGCACTCCTGAAGCTGCCATGTCTGGAACACACCTCTTCAAGCATAAAATGTTAGATTCAGAACCACAGCACCCCTGTAAGAGCCAACCTAGTGAAAAACAGATGGCCCGTGCTCTGCCTCTGGACTTCCAGGTAACTGGGGCCTGAACACTGGAACACGCCACAGAAAAACCAGCAATGCTATTCTATGCACGGCACCATTCAGATGCCTGCCAATTCTCATGCAAGTTCTTCTAAGTTATGAAGCCTAAATCACATCCAAAAGCCACTACAAAGAAGTCTCTCCCATCAGCTCACTCTCCTACCCAGGTAAACTCCTTCAAATTAAACATCCCTTCCTCCAGGAAGCCTTCCCTGACTTCCGCAAGACTATGCTAAATTGGTGTCCATGTACTCTGTAGGTATTCTTGGCTCACTTTATTAAATTTATTTATTCTTAAGTGTTTGTCTTTCTCTCTTGATAGGCCATTAGCTCTATGATGGAGCTATGTCAGCTTATTCACTATCATCTTCTCCCCACCTAGTGGTAGATGCTAAATTTACATATGTTGAGTCAATGAATGGACAATGTGACAGGGTTGGGATTTGAGCCATCTTTCTCCACACTCCAAGCCCTCTCATAACACAGCCACATGCCGCCACAGATGTCCAGCACCTCCCAGAGGAAGACGGTGGCTGGCATATCCATCACCAGGATACAAACTTGCCCACTCAAGGAGGATGGCCTGAGGCTGTTACTAAGAAACAGGGAGGAACTATTGTTCATGCAGTGACTTTCAAGAAAATGCCACGGTCTCTGGGATGCTGGGACCTGAGCCCAGGCCACAGAATAGCCAGGGGAAAATTGGGCCAAGGGTTATGGGGACATTTACAAAACACACCTAGCCACACTCCTGTCATCAGGGAAGGCTGTGGACACCGAAGTGAGGGACCCAGGAGAGCGTCCGGGTCGTGCAAACAGTGAGACTTAACACAAAGGCATTTGCAGGTTATGAAACCCTTTCACACACGTTGGCCAGTTCACTATTTCTCCCTTTCCCGTTTTACAGATGAGGAAACCGAAGCATAGCAAGATGAGCAACTTTTCCAAGTGAAAGCTCAGTCGTGTCCGACTCTTTGGGACCCCATGGACTGCAACCTACCAGGCTCCTCTGTCCATGGGATTTTCCCGGCAAGAGTACTGGAGTGGGGTGCCATTTCCTTTTCCAAGGGCAAGTATCAAATTTCGGTCTTATACCCAAGCTGCATAGTGCTATGGCTACAACACACGGTGTAGAGCTAAGTTTAAAGTTATTTTCTGCCAAACACCAGCCAGGTTTCTTAGGCACGTCACTCTCTGAGCCTCCATCTTCTCTTATGTAAAGTGAAGGTCAGAGCATCTAACTCACAGGGTTCTTGTAAGAATTAAGTGAAACATTTATGCAAAGAACTTAGCTCAGCACCCTGTGCAGAGTAAAGGATTCAGTAATTAGTCTCTGATTATTATTACTATTCCAAGTTCGAGTTTATTATCTGAGATTGATTTTTAATTGTATACATATTGTTATAACAATAATAATTTATTCTGAAATGCTTCAGCAAAGCCAGTGTGGTACGAATGAGGGAGGGGCATTTGGTCATCTTGATTAGGTATGCACACTCCAGGCCTGGTGAGCTATTAGTAAGCCCCTAAGAGCCACCCCAGAGGACAGGGCTATCAGCACCTCCTCTTCTTTTCTGTCTGTCCAGTCATGACACCGCATTGGTATATAATCTGCCTGCAGTGCAGGAGACCCAGGGTCAATTCCTAGGTTAGGAAAACCTCCTGGAGAAGGAAATGGTAACCCACTCCAGTATTCTTGCCTGGAGATTCCTTTGGGCAGAGGAGCCTGACAGGCTACAGTCCATGGGGTTGCAAGGAGTCGGACACGACTGAACAACTAACACTACTACTATTCCACATAATGAATGTTAGAAAAGAGTTTCTATTAGGGGTACTTAGTAATTTGCTAATAATCAGCATAAATAGAGCCCACATACCAAATGGGTTCTATCAATAAGGTAAGTGATAATATAGAGAGTGATATTCAATATAAAATATTTTAAATGCTTCCTGCCCTTACTTGATCCTTTACCTTTAACCCTCAAGGGTGGCACCAGAAGCTTGACCCCTGAAATCAAGGACTCTGGGCCCACCCCTGGCAAGAGTGCTATGGTCTCTTCAAGAGAGCTCTTCTGAAGGCGTTTTGGGAGCACCAAAAGGGACTGAAGGCTGGGGCTTCCCAGAGCTTGCAGAACGGCTCTTAGGCTATTCTGTAGACCTCCACTGAGTCCATAGGTTAAGAAATATCAAACCTTGAAGTAATTTTGGTCTGATACTTCCTTACTCCTTTTTAGTATCAACCCCCCACTTACCACTAACTCCTGAGGGTTCCAGGATTAACCAAAAAGAGCCTAATATCTGTGAATGACCAAATTAGCTTAGGCCAACTTGCAGCAAAGGTTCTTCTACTGCGTTTCTCAAAGGACTGTCACAAAGGCCAAATAACTGAACGCTTTACTCCAATCACACTGGCTCACTCCTGCTTCTTCAGCACTGACGTTTCCCTCTCAGCCCTACCCTATGTCCTTTCCATCAGACGTCCCCTCGGCCCAAACACTTTCTGATTTCGCCTGGTCATGACTTTTGTATCACCCCACCGACACCCAAGTCACCTCAGAGGAGACTTTCCCAGCCACACAATCTAAAGAAGAGCCCAGGAATCACAGCTACCGAAGCCCACACACCCTAGAGCCCATGCTGTGCAAAAGAGAAGCCATCACAGTGAAAAGCTCGGGCACCGCAACTCGAGAGAGCCCACGCAGCAGCGAGGACCCAGCAGAGTCAAAAAGAGATAAATAAATAAAATTCATTTTGAAAAAGGTTTTCTCAGGTCAGGCAGACCAGGTGTGGAGAAGGAGTATCTGTCTGAGAAGTCACACCAGGCCACCCAGGCCCACATCCTCCTTCGGAAAGCACGCTTACCGTGGTGGCAGAAACTTCTGCTCTAAAACCAGGGTGGCTCTTCCTCAACAAGGCCCACCCAGGAGCCACTCTGCAGGGAAATAATGAGAGGTGACCCCATTTGTCAGGGAGAATAAGGAGAGGACAAGAAGGAATCCTACATCAGTCTCACTCCAAGCCTACAAGTAGCTCAAGAGTTGTGAAACTCAACCATTATAACAGGGAAGATGTAATCTCTTCTGATGAGTGCAATGAGGATTTGGTAAACTTCGGGAGTCCCTGTGTGTCCAGAGGATTTAGATGCTGCCTGAATAGGAAAAATTCCAAAGACAAAGAGAAATAAGCCAGTAAAGGAAGGGAACCAGCTCTACTTCTTCTTTTTCCCTCCATTATATAAACCACCAGCTCAGGCGGCAAGGCCATGGACATGTGAACCATAGAGTCAGCCAGACCTGAAGCCAGACGTCACTGTGCCACTTGCTAGCTGCGTGAACATGGGCACCCTCTCAATCTCTCTGAGCCTCAGTTTCCTCGTCTGTACAATGTGAGTAATACTCATGAATAAACTCTCAGTGTTTATTGTAAGAACTAAGTGCTGCAAATCACTTGGCCCAGGGCCTGGCACATAAAAAGTGCTGCATAAATGTTATGCCTTGACTCTGTAAATATTTTAGTAAGTAGCTCCCATAGCACTGGTGATTATGTAATAAGTGATTTACTTTACTAGAAGCAAAATGGCTCCTCCTGAATTACAAACCCTGGAATCCATCTCTCCAGCTTTACTGGAATATTGCCATGCCTGTGGTGATTTCGGGACCTTGCTTATTCATAAAGAGACTTTCTCAGTAGATGACGTATTAGAAGCCTAGAGGTGAGGTATGGAGGGGGTAGAAAATGGTATGATTATCTTAACCAATTTAAAGGGTGGATCTGCAGTTTAGGGGTTACATTTAATCCATGGGTTCCCAAAGAGAGAAATTAAATCCAATAGGACAGAATTGCAGAGAACAAGTTTCTGGGGCATTTGGCCTTGTTTTGTTTTCATGATCCAGCCAGAGTTTCTCCTGTGTATCAGGCACTGTTCTGGGTACCAGGAACACGTGTGGTGAACACACTACCTTGATGGAGCCTGTATCCTAATAGGAGCTGAATGATGATCAAACAAGTAAATAAATAAACAAGCTAAATTAAGATACTGATAAGAACTGTAAACAGCATAAAACTGAGTGCTAAGATGTAGGATTATTGGAGATAGACTTTTTTATTGAGGTATAACTGACATTAACATTATATTAGTTTCAGGTGTACAACTTAATGATGTGATATTTCTATATATTGCAAAATGATCACCACCGTAAGTCTGGTTAACATCTGTCATCACACATAGTTACAAGAAAAAAATTATGATGAGAAATTTTAAGATGCACTCTCTTAGCAACCTTCAAATATTCAGTACAGTACTACTATAGTCTTCATGCTGTACATTACACCTCTGTGACTTTATAACTGGAAGTTTCTACCGTGTGAGTCCCTTCATCTATTTCACCTACTCCCCACCCCCCACCTCAGGAACCACAATTCTAGTCTCTGTATCCATGAGCTTGACTTTTTGCTCAGCTTGATTTTGTTTCTTAGATTCTACATATAAGTGAAATCATACAGTATTTGTCTTTATCTGTCTGACTTATTTCACTTAGCAAAATGTCTTCAAGGTCCATTCATGTTGCTGCAGATGGCTGATTTCCTTCTTTTATATGGCAGGAAATATTCATATATATATATATATATATATATATATACACATACATATATATGTATATATTTTACATACCCCAGGGTTTGCATGACGGTTAACAGACACATCAGACTTTCTGTTTATTTCTATTTTGATCTTAAATAAATTTCTATTGCACAGTTGTCATAAAACTAGATAATGCAACTGAGTTCTTCCACACCAAGCAATATTTTAGGAGCTTACCTATATCACTGTATTTAACCTCTACAACAAGCCTGTGAGATAGGTACTATTATTCATGTTTTATAAAAACAGACAGGACAGGTGAACCCTCCAGTGTCACACAGCTGACAAGTGGCAGAACTTGGATTTGAACCCCACAGTCTGGATACAGAGTTTACATTTATAACTACTACATGACTCTGTTTCATATTTAAATACAATTTACAAATTTACAAACATATATGGGGGTCACATGCTCAAGTTTTTTTTTTTTTTTTAACTGAAAATGCTGTTCAATTAAAAAAAAAAAAAAATCTTTGGGACTTTCCTGGTGGTCCAGTGGTTAACACTCCATGCTCCCAATGCAGGAGGCCTGGGTTCAATCCCTGTCAGGTAACTAGATCCTGTGCTGTAACTAAGATCTGGTGCAGTCGAATAAATTTTTTTAAAAAATTGTTTTTAAACTTTGGGAAAAATGCTGATAAATTCAGATGAAATATTCAACTATTTCCATGGGAGCTTCTGGGTAGCAGGGATAGTTTTCAGGCTCATTAAAGTCTTAGGCACAGCTTGCGCTCCAGAGCTACTAGGACTGTGCTTCCAAAGTACAATCATTTGTATCCCACCTTCACAAGTTGTGCCACGTCTTTCGGCACTTTCGTCTATTTTATATTTTTCTCTTCTTTCTTTTTAAAAACCAAATTAATGAATTTTCTGAATAAATAGTGTCACCACTACAAATGGAAAATTAGCATCTCTTGTAGAGATGCCACCATCTCATTATAAAATGCTGTGGAAGTTCTACTTGAAACATCTTGTTTCTTAGGAAATAATAACAGCTGATGTTTTATAGTGCCAGATATTTTATATTGCTAGGTTCTATTTCAAGTATGGAAAATATATTGAGTTTTCAATAACCCTGTGTGTGCTCAGTGTCTCAGTCGTGTCCGACTCTTTGTAACCCCATGGACTGTAGCCTCAGGCTCCTCTGTCCATGGGATTCTCCAGGCAAGAATCCTGGAGTGGGGTGCCATGTCCTCCTCCAGGGGATCTTCCATTCCAGAGATTGATCCTGGGTCTCCTGCATTGCAGGCAGATTCTTTACTGCTGAGCTACCAGCTACGGACTATAATAGCCCTACTGGGCTATTAATATTATCCCCATTTTACAAATGAAGGACAAACATTTTCAGTAACTTGTGCAAGCTGACACAACTACTGAGGCAGAGATAGGACTTGAACCCAGGCAGCTCCAAAGCAGGATGTTTGGTTGCGCATTACATATGCAGTGATGTTGCCTAAAGCACTTCCTACATCAAAGAAGAGGAGAGGAAGGAAGCACCCTCCTACCCTCAACCTGCTTAGTGACCTATTGCTGGGCCTCCGTGGGCTGCCCAGCTCCCTATGTCCAAGTCACAGAAGTCGCTGCCTTTTCCTCCTCCAGTGGTGGGTCAAAAGTGGGATGCTCACCCCTCTAACTCCAGAATGCAACAGGAACTTGCAATAAGAACGTTGTGCTGGATTGGTTAGGATCCCCCCACGATGGCAGCCTCCAGCCGGAGAGGACCCAGGTGGTAAGAGGCTGTGGTAGGAACATCTAGGTGATAGAAACTGAGGCTGGCTGGGGAGCAGCAAGTTGTAGGAGAAGTATTCCCAGATACCCCGAATTTATGTTGAGCAGACCTAGCATGGGGGTTCTGGACAAGCCACAGAAATACCCATGAAAGAAAAGCAGCTTCAAAAATCTCCCAGGTGTGGAGTAACAGGGTGAGATTATTCCCACTCCAGCCTACTAAGAAGTCTCCACAGAAGGAAAATCCTACAGATGTTTTTAAAGAGACTTTTATGACTATATCTAAAAAATCCTGCTTGTTTCATTTTCAAGAATCCTTTCTCAGTTACATCCTTTGGGGTGAGGGGAAGGAGCTGGAAAATCCACCCATGTAACCAGGTTCATGGACTCTGCAATATTTCCCAATAAACTGAAGTGTGACTTCCATTCTTAAGCCCCTCTTAGTTATGACATTCCCAACAAAGAGCATGAAACTGTGATAGAAGGACCAAGTGGGGGCCCTAGGGAGAATCACTATATTAGATAAGTATTTGTTGTTGTTTAGTCACTGAGTCATGTCTGATTCTTTGCAACTCCATGGACTATAGCCAGGATTCCCTGTCCTTCACCATCTCCCAGAGTTTGCTCAAGCTCATGTCCATTGAATTGGTGATGCCGTCCAACCATCTCGTCCTCTGCCATCCCCTTCTCCTCCTGACTTCAATCTTTCTCAGCATCAGGGTCTTTTCTAATGAGTTTGTTCTTCACATCAGGTGGCCAAAGTCTTGGAGCTTCATCTGCAGCATCAGTCCTTCCAGTGAATATTCAGGACTGATTTCCCTTAGGATGAATTGGTTGGATCTCCTTGCAGTCCAAGGGACTCTCAAGAGTCTTCTCCAACACCACAGTTCAAAAGCATCAATTCTTCGGCGCTCAGCTTTCTTCACAGTTCAATTCTCACATCCATACACGACTACTGAATAAACCACAGCTTTGACTAGACAGACCTTGGTCGGCAAAGTAATGTCTCTGCTTTTTAATATGCTGTCTACGTTGGTCATAACTTTTCTTCCAAGGAGTAAAGTGAAGTCGCTCAGTCGTGTCTGACTCTTTGCAACCCCGTGGACTGTAGCCCACCAGGCTCTTCCATCCATGGGATTCTCCAGGCAAGAATACTGGAGTGGGTTGCCATTTTCTTCTCCAAGGGATCTTCCTGACCCAGGGGTTGAACCCAGGTCTCCCACATTGCAGGCAGAGGCTTTAACCTCTGAGCCACCAGGGAAGCCAAGGAGTAAGCGTCTTTTAATCTCATGGCTGCAGTCACCATCTGCAGTGATTTTGGAGCCCCCCAAATGAAGTCTGACACTGTTTCTCCATCTATTTGCCATGAAGTGATGGGACCAGATGCCATGACCTTAGTTTTCTGAATGTTGAGCTTTAAGCCAACTTTTTCACTCTCCTCTTTCACTTTCATCAAGAGGCTCTTTAGTTCTTCACTTTCTGCCATCAGGGTGGTATTATCTGCATATCTGAGGTTATTGATATTTCTCCCAGCAATCTTGATTTCAGCTTGTGCTTCATCTAGCCCAGCGTTTCTCATGATGTACTCTGCATAAAAGTTAAACAAAAGTGTTAAACGTATTCAAATCTGTCAGTCTTTTTCTTTTTGGTCTTGGAGTTTTGTCTTACTTCATATCATGCTTCTGAAATCCATATTAGAAAATTATTCTCCTATATGTTTTTCAAACTCTTTTAGATCATGTGTGTATGTGTGTGTGTGTGTGTGTGTGTGTGGTGTGTGTGTGTTTGTGTGTGTGTATTTGCTTTGGTGTATGTTTTAAAATGTGGCTTCCCTGATGGCTCAATGGTAAAGAATCTGCCTGCCAATGCAGGAGACATGAGATAGATCCCTGGGATGGGAAGATACCCTGGAGATCTTCAGTACTGTTGATAATCCACTCCAGTATTATTGCCTGGGAAATCCTGTGGACAGAGGAGCTTGGTAGCCTACAGGCCATGGGGTCTCAAAAGAGTTGGACACAACTTAGTGTCTAAACAACAACAACACAATGTTTTAAAATAGTGATCTGACTTTATTTTTCCTATATAGATTGTTGTCCCAACATCATCAGTCAAGTAGGCCAGCCATTTACCACTGACTTAAATTACACTTTTGTTTATGTGTATCACCATACATGCCTAGATGTATTTCCAGATTCTCTGTTCAGGTCTGATTGATTGATTTGATCTCTCCTATAACAACACTACAATGTAATTACAATAACCTTGGAGAAGGTTTTGATATATCTAGGGTAAGATTTCTACTTTCTCATTATATTTCTTTTGCAATAATTTACTAGAATCCTTCTGCACGTTTTCTTCTAGTTGAATCTTTTAATCCACTTATTGAGTTCCATGAAAAATTGGAATGAGTTTATATATTATTTATGACTGCTGATTTATTCACACTATTGACTATCCCAATCCTGGAGCATAAGATATCTATTTTTCCAAATATTCTTTTGTGCACTTGGGTTAATGCATATCTTTAGCTTTATTCCTAGGTTTTTTATTTTGGTTTGGTTTGGACACTTTTGCGAATGGGATTTATTTTTTCATGGTATTTTGTAATTGATTATTGGTGGTATGTAGAAGAATCTGCAACATTTTTAACTGACATTTTATCCACAATCTTACTAAACTTTCATTAGATTTAATAGGCTTTTAAAGTTATCATATCATTTGCAAATAATAACAGTTTTGTCTCATTGCTTAAAATATTTTTTCTGGTTTTATTATAAGGGCAAGAAACTATCTTCCATTGGTCAGAGTTTTAAATATTGAATACACACAGGAGTAGCAGGTATTCCTGTCTTATTCCCTGCTTTAACAGGAACGCTTATAGTTTTTCATCGTTAATGTGATATTTGGTATAAGCTTAGGGAAGATATCTTTTACCAAGTTGAGGTAGATTCTTTTGCTTCCAGATTTGCTAAAATTTTTAATCAGGTATTGATCTTAAACTTAGTTGAATCCTTTTTTTTTTCTTGGCTGCACTGGATCTTTGTTGCTGTGACTGGTCTTTCTCTAGTTGCAGCGACCAGGGGTTACTCTCTACTTGCGGTTCACAACCAGACACAATTTTTGTTTCTGTGTTTGTAAAGATATTGGTCTGTAGTTTCCTTTCCTTGTGATGTCTTTGTCTGGTTTTGGTATCAAGGTAATGATACTGGCCTTAGAGTGAGTTGAGAAGTATTCTCACCTCTTCCCATTTTTGGAAGAACTTGTGAAGAATTGGTATTAATTATTCTTTATACTTGGATAGAATTTACTAGTGAAGTTACTAGTGGGCTTTTGTTTGAGAAAGTTTTTAAATTACTCATTGAAGCTTTTTTCTTGTTATAGCTCTATTCAGATTTTCTACTCTTGAGGCAGTTTAAGTAGCTTGTGTTTTTCTAGGAATTTCTTCATTTATCTACATTATCTACTATATTGACATAAAATTGCCACTCATTTCATCTTGATTTTCAGTTGTAAGGACTGGGTTTTTCAAAATGTTATCTCAGTTTTCAAATTCATTGTTAATGTTATAAAGCCCTTTTTATTGAAAAGATTTATATCCTTTATTTTATATCTGGAATCATTCTGCTACCTTATTTTATGTGTTGTAATTTTGTTGTTGTTTCTTCTCTTTTTAAAATTAATTTTATTAAAGTATAGTTAATATTGTGTTCGTTTCTACTCTACAGCAAGTTTCTTTTCTATTTCTGTTGCTCCTTTTGTATTTTATTTCTGACTACACCCCCTTAAAATTTGACATTCAATATTCCATAAAGGTATAAAAATAATAATCATCTCCATTATCACTTTAAGCAGAATAGTAAAATTCACAGCTTTACATCCTCCCACTATGCCAACATCGCGATCACCTCCCATTAGATCGATATTATTAATTCTTTTGTTTTTTACATTATGGATTACATTTAGATTTAACACTAATTCTACACATTTCTCATAATCCTCATCTTCCTGATTTTTATATTTTTTCACTTTACTGGACTCAAAGAGTCTTTTCAAAGAGAATTTTTAATGCCTTTTACATGCCTTTACGGGAGAAGGCGATGGCACCCCACTCCAGTACTCTTGCCTGGAAAACACCATGGACGGAGGGAGGAGCCTGGTAGGCTGCAGTCCATGGGATTGCGAAGAGTCATACACAACTGAACGACTTCACTTTCACTTTTTACTTTCCTGCATTGGAGAAGGAAATGGCAACCCACTCCAGTGTTCTTGCCTGGAGAATCCCAGGGACGGGGGAGCCTGGTGGGCAGCCGTCTATGGGGTCGCACCGAGTCGGACACGACTGAAGCGACTTAGCAGCAGCAGCAGCACATGCCTTTATACGTCTTACATTGGGCTTCTCTGGTAGCTCAGATGGTAAAGAATCCCCTGCAATGCAGGAGACCTGGGTTCAGTCCCTGAGTTTGGAAGATCCCCTGGAGAATGGAATGGCAACCTACTCCAGTATTCTGTCCTGGAGAATTCCATGGACAGAGGAACCTGGCAGGCTGTAGTCCATGGGGCTGCAAAGAGTTGACACAACTGAGTGGCTTTCACTTTCACGTGTCTCAAAATATCTACTTGTCTTTCTCATTGAAAGCTGGTTTACCTGAGTACAGAATTCTAGGCTCAAAATATTTTTTCCTCAGAACTTTAAAAATACATCACCATTGTCCTCTGAAGGAGATCAACCCTGGGATTTCTTTGGAAGGAATGATGCTAAAGCTGAAGCTCCAGTACTTTGGCCACCTCATGTGAAGAGTTGACTCATTGGAAAAGACTCTGATGCTGGGAGGGATTGGGGGCAGGAGGAGAAGGGGACGACCCAGGATGAGATGGCTGGATGGCATCACGGACTCGATGGACGTGAGTCTGAGTGAACTCCAGGAGATGGTGATGGACAGGGAGGCCTGGCGTGCTGCAATTCATGGGGTCACAAAGAGTCGGACACAACTGAACGACTGAACTGAACTGATTGTCCTCTAGCCATTGGGGTCATCATTAAGAAGACTGATGTCAACCGGATTCCTGCTTACTTACAGGAAGGTTGCATTTTACTCTTAAAGTTTTAGGAATTTTCTGTTACTCTTTGGAATTTTGAAATTTTGCCAGGGTATTAACCTATTTGTGCTTATATATTTTCCCCTTACCACAAGACCAGATATTTTTACATGCACATGAAATTTTAAAGGAAAGCTAAAAGTTCTCTGTCCTTCCTCCATGTTACCCTATGTTCCTTCTGCTTTAAGATTTAAATTCCTCCTAAAGGAAGGCAGTCTGTCCTTTATGGAATCAAAGAGAAAATTAATCTATGTTCCAGACACCTGCTTGCTGCCAGCACCTAACAGGGTATCTGGCACTTAGCAGACATAAATAAATGTTTGAAGAAGTAATCTGAGTTATGTTGTTGCAGACTGAATACCCTGCAGCATCTCTTGCTGTTTAAAAAAAAAAAAAAACACCAAAAATGCTAGATTAAAAAATAGTTTAATAGATTTTAAAACTCATGACTGACGTAGAAAGAAAGTCAGGGGGATACCCAAAAGCTAAAGATGAGATGGGAGTGTCTGTTGCTCAGTCGTGTCCAACTCTTTGCTATTGCATTGACTGTAACTTGCCAGGCTGCTCTGTCCATGGAATTCCCAGGCAAGAATCCTGGAGTCGGTAGCCATTCCCAGGGGATCTTCCAGACCCAGGTATTGAGACAGGAGCCAGATTACAAAAGTCAGCAAGAGTTGGAACCAGAGATATCTCCTGCTCCTCTGTGATCTAGAGTAAGAGTTTTATCTGATGTCATGAGGAAGAGGAGGCAGGATGTGGGGACTTGGCAAGGTGAAAGTCAGATTGGAGACCACTGCACAAAGCTCAGTTCCCCAACATCTACATTCTCAGTAAAAAGGTAGTCTATTTATCACTCTCTGTGTATATCTTCTGCTAAGCAATAGATGAGGGGAAAAATGGAAGCAATGGCAGATTTATTTTCTTGGACTCCAAAATCACTGTGGATTGTGACTACAGCCTTGAAATTAAAAGACACTTGCTCCTTGGAAGAAGAACTATGACAAACCTAAACAGCATATTAAAAAGCAGAGACATGACTTTGCCAACAAAGTCCATCTAGTCAAAGCTATGGTCTTTCTGGTAGTCATGTACAAATGTGAGGGATGGACCATAAAGAAGCCTGAGCACCAAAGAATTGATGATTCTGAATTTGTGATGCTGGAGAAGACTCTTGAGAGTCCCTTGGACAGCAAAGAGATCAAACCAGTCAATCCTGAAGGAAATCAATCCTGAGTATTCACTGGAAGGACTGACGCTGAAACTGAAGCTCCAATACTTTGGCCACTTGATGCAAAGAGCTGACTCCCTGGAAAAGACCCTGATGCTGGGAAAGATTGAGGGCAAGAAGAGAAGGGGGCAACAGAGGATGAGATAGCTACTGACTCAATGGACATGAGTTTGAGGAAACTCAGGGAGATAGTGAAGGAGAGGAACTCCTGGTATGTTGCAGTTCATGGGGTTGCAAAGAGTTGGACACAGCTCTTTAGTTGTGACTTAGTCACTGAACAACAACAAGGCAAGAGAGGTAACACACTGATCTGTCACAAGCTTGACTTGTGGATAGAGAAGTTCTCTGAGAATGAATAGTCACGATCAGACTTTATCCATGCTTTTTGCAGAACAATTTAGACTACTTCTGTAGTATTAAAAAAAAAAAAAGTTACCTTGCAAAGCAAAACTCAGTTTTTTCAGAAAGAACCCAGACTTCACAGAGTTCCAACAAAGTTCCATCAAATATCAAAAATCACAAAATAAAAGTTTAAAAAATCACAAAATGCACCAAGAAACAAGGTGTCAAGAAGAGCAACAACACAGTTGAAGAGGAAATGAATTAGAACATAAATTTGAGGACAGAATACAGACATAAAAATGGACAATACCAGCTTGGAGGACTGGCTGATAAAGTTGAAAACATACTGAATTGGAGTTCCACAAGAACAGAATTAGAGAGAACAAGGAGAAACACTATTAGAAGAGATGACACCTGAGATTTTTCTGGAAAAAAATTCTGAAGTAGACAAAAGAAATAAGTATACAGTAACAAAATGAAAGAACACCAAAAACCAAACACCAAAGAGAATGTCTTAAAAAGAGCCAGAGAAAAAAATCAGATTATCTTCTATGTAGCCAAAAAATAATTAAACAGTATTTTCAAAATTCTGAGAGGCAATAACTGCAAATCTAGAATTGTATATACAACAAAGTTACCTTTCAATAATGATAAAAATAAAGACATTTTCAAGTTAAAAAAAGAAAAAGACTGACAGAGTTTGCCATGAACTACTAGAACTTTTAGATTGTACCTCATATGCAAAAGTGAACGATGACCAAAAATATAAGTGAAAAAGTAAGCGGATTGGGTAAGAGAAGATTTCCATGAATGTCCCCCTACAAATCTCCTTATGTCTTATTCCTTTCTTATCGCTAAGTGACTTTTACTAAGCGCTTCCCTAAGTCTGAGACCCTGTGCTAAGCCCTTGATACACATCTTATTAAGCTTTAAACAGCCCTGTGAGGAAAAGGTCATTGTTCCCATTTTACAAACAGGAAATGGGGACTTATTTTGTCTGAGGTCAGGGAGTCTGGCTAATGTACAACTAGTCGAGAGGGAGAGTCAAGGCATATAAGCCTGGGCTGAAGTTGTAACCTGGCCCCAATTCACTTGGAATCAAATGCAATAAAATTTAATCTCAAAACACAAAGAAAATCCTTTATTTACAAATTCTTTTGAGGGGAGGAGCTAAGAGAATAGCAGAGGATCAAGAAAAGTTAGCATGGACTACCAGCCATGACTTACGTTCTGAACATAATGGAGTTGATTGTGGCAGATCAACCTTCCAACAAACAACAACCAGAAAAGCCCATGAAATGCCAAGGAGAAATCTACCTGAGGCTCTAGAAAGAAGCTGAGGTACTAGGGCTTCATGGGGAAGGCTTCTGGGAGAAAAAGCAACTGGAGAAAGATGAGTTGACATTCTACAGTCATCTTTCCCCTCAAAGTATTTACCAATTCTAGCTACAATTGTTGTTGTCCAGCCACTAAGTGGTGTCCAACTCTTTGTGACCCCATGTACCATGGCACAACAGGCTTCCTTGTTCTTTGCTATCTCCCAGAGCTTGCTCAAACTCATGTCCATTGAGTCTGTGATGCCATCCAACCGTTTCATCCTCTGTCATCCCCTTCTCTTCCTGCCTTCAATCTTCCCCAGATCAGGGTCTTTTTTAATGAGTCGGCTCTTCACATCAGGTGGCCAAAGTATTGGAGTTTCAGCTTCAGCATCAGTTCTTCCAATGAATATTCAGGACTGATTTCCTTTAGGAAAGACTGGTTTGATCTCCTTGCAGTCCAAGGGACTCTCAAGAGACTTCTCCAACACCACAGTTCAAAAGCATCATTTTTTTGGTGCTCAGTTCTCTTTATGGTTACAGGGCAGGTGGCAAAGAATCCAGGTCACATCAGTCAGAGGATTTCTGTTAAGAGTTAAATAAAGCAGCCATCTGTGGGCTAGAGAGATAAAATTAGAAGCTTAGGGGCCAGGACCCCAGTGAGAAAGGAGAAGAATACTGAACACAGCACTATTATGTTTTTTCTAGAAAACACCCACTACCTTCTGAATTAGTCTGAGCAGGAAGCTAGGAAAAGAAATAGAAAGCCTAGAAACTAAAAACAGGGTTTTGGCAGTCTCACAGTGGCAAGTATGCAAGTATAAGAATTTGAGACCTACTAAAAGAAAGGATGTCTGCGTAATACCCTAGATTCATAGCTGGAGCCCCTGGAGAGATCTACCCTAGAAGTTAAAGGGAAATAGACCTAGAAAGAGGTTTGTCAAAACTGTAACTCAGCCTAGAGGTGACTCAGTCTCTGTATTAAAAAGACTAGTCACCACTCTCCCTGACCAGCTAAGGAATGGGTAACTTCATCTGAAACAAGGTATTATTTACAGTCTTAACATTCTTTTTCATATACAATGTCCATCATTGATTCAAAAATTACCAGGCATGCTAAGAGATGTAAATAACCAGAAATCAAGAGAAGAAAAAAGGAAAGTAGAAAAAGAACTACAGATGACTCAGATGATGGAATTAAACAGCTAGAGTTAAACAGTTTTTTTTTTAAATAATAAAACAATGGATCAACAGATTTAAAGAATTAATTTCTTAGAAAATCAAAACCTATTAAAAATAATCAAATGCTAGGACTGAAAAACACAATAAATTAAAATGGGAAATCCAACAGATTGCGCTTAAAAGCAGAGTTAGACCCAGAAAGGACAGATTAGCGAACTATAAAAGAATATGAAGATGTTAGTAGCTCAGTTGTGTCCAACTCTTTGTGACCCCATGGACTGTAGCCCACCAGGCTCTTCTGTCCGTGGGATTCTCCAGGCAAGGATACCGGAGTGGGCTGCTATACCCCCTCCAGGGAGTCTTCCTGACCCAGCAATCAAACCCAGGTCTCCTGCATTGCAGGCAGATTCTTTACTGTCTGAGCCACCTGTTAAGGCAACAGAAAATATTGAGACTAAAGATGAAGAGAAAAAGGGATGGAAAGTATAGAAAAGAATCTAAGAGGTAAATGGCATACAGTGAAAAGGGATAACATATGTGTAACTAAGGACATGGAAAGAGAAAAAAGGACATTATTTAAAGTAGTAGACAAGAGTTTCCTGAAACTGATGAAATATCTTGTAATTCAGATTACAGAAACTCACTGAATTCAATCACGATGAAAATGAAGAAAACCACATTAAGGTATATCATAGTCAAACTTCTGAAAACCAGAGATAAAAAGAAAAGCTAAAAGGAACCACATTGAGACTGAAAGGTGATTTTCAATAGAAACAATAAAACTGAGAAGACAAGGAGCTGAAAGAAAATAACTGCCCATCTAGGATCATAGACTCCATGAAATTATCCTTCAAAATGAAAGGTCAAAGGAGAAGCAAAACAGAATTCTTAGCATCAAAACTGCCCTCAGAGAAATACTGAAGGGAGTTCTTCTGATAAAAGGAAAATTATTCCCAGTAGAAATACAGAATGCAGAAAGAAAGAGAAAACCCAGAAAAAAAAGGGGGTAAATAAAAAGGAATATTGACTTGCAAAACAATAATAAAAATGTACATGCCTCTAAGCTAGAATTTCCACTCCTAGGAATTTCCATAGATAGACTGTGTGTCTGCTCCATTCCCACCCCAGATCCATCTACTACTCTTCTATGCCCATCTTTGTCCTTGGAGGGAAGGTGACAACACTGGTCACCTAGTGCCCTTGCCTACTGGCATCTGTGGTTGGATTTGGCTAGTGGGAGGTGCTGGCAGGAGATTGCCGTGCAGGAAGAGAGCACAGCAGACGTATTTCTTCCATGGAAGACTTTAGCAAAAGTCTATTATGTGTTTGTACAAATATGAATATCTCCTCAAGAATATACAAAAATATGATATTATTGGTTGATCTTTTTTTACACTACTTAAATTTTGTTTTACCCTGTGGATGTACTACTTTTTAAAAGATCCTTTTAACATCTTTTATAAAAGAAAATCCTTTCCTAGAGTCAAAAATCACCTTTTAAACATTTGGCAAATCAGCTTCCTTGTCCTGTCTCACCTGGTCTCACTCTCAGAAATACACTATCAGCCAAACCAAACCTCACACGTAAGCAGTGCTTCAGAGGAATTAAAGAAATGACGAGAGGTAAACGGGAGACCCAGATTTCATGACCTGCGCCAGATTTCTCTGTAACTTTCCTCTGTATCAGTGGAGATAAGACTGGAGGTTGATATTGGGTTCTGGAGGGACAGAAGGGCAGGAGCCGTCTATTTCCCTTCCTCTCCCACCCAATCCTGCCCTTGAGTGTCACTTAACCTGTCACAACTGCCTCTAGATTGGATAAACTTCTGGTCACCCCAGTCACCAGTGACTGAGTGAGGCTGAACACAAGACTAAGCTCCCTCTAAGACAGCTAAGGGGTTACCAAGTAGTCACCTCACCAAACAGCACAAAGCCTAAAGCGATGGTTTCTATGTCATCTTTATGCTTCAAAAAAAAAAAAAAACAAACACCCAGGGCTGCTTCTGTGAAAATAACATGTCTTTGTCTACTGAAGACGTGTGGGTCTCATGGCTGGCCATGTTTCCCTCTTTGCCTTGGTTGTCAGGAAACTCAGACATGAATTTGCTTCCCACCTTGAAAGTTTCAGTGCAGCCCTTGTCGCACCCACATCTGCACGCTGATTCTCTGTGCTTTATAGTTCTATTAAATTACTTTCTTCCTTTGCGTGCATGCATGCTAAGTCACTCAGACATGTCTGACTCTTTGCAACCCTATGGACTGTAGCCTGCCAGGCTCCTCTGTCCATGGGATTTCCCAGGCAAGGATAGTGGAGTGGGTTGCCCTGCCCTCCTCAGGGGATCTTCCTGACCCAGGGATCAAACCTGCTTCTCTTATGTCTCCTGTACTGACAGGCAGGTTCTTTACCACTAGCGCCACCCGGGAAGCCCTTTTATTCCTTTAGATATTTTATTTCTGTACTTTTCAAATTGTTCTGTTTTATATATATATATGTATCCAGAGCCACCTGTGATGCTTTTTAGAATGAAGTAAGTTTAATCCACAAGTGAAAACAGGGACTAATTGACCACATTGCTCAGCTGATTTACATCATCTGAGGGAAGGACCACAAACTTACTTATTTTTAATCAGTAAACATGTATTGAGCACCACCTACCACCTACCAGGCACGATTCCAGCACCAAGCACGTGGCAAAGAATAAAACAAAAGACCTGCCCTCATGGAATTTCCATTCTAGGGGGGGAAATAGATAATAAACACATAAAAAGTAAACATATATTATAACAGAGTGGTCAAAACAGGCCTCTCTAATTACGGGACACTATTGATGAGGAGGACACTTTAATTTCTCTCCCTTCCACTTGCCACTGTCCGCATTTACTCTACCCTAGTCTTCTCTGGGTGAACACAATAAATGTCAATAACTACTTCTTAAAGTCTATTATATCCTCTGCACTAAGCCAGAAGATCACATTAGGTTAAACCCTTGATAAAGTTCATTTTTCAGTTTGACATTTAAAGTCCCTCAAGGTCTGGCTTCAAATCCTGCCTCACTCCGAATGCACAGTTCCCCAAATATGTCCCAGACTTGCCACCTCTGTGCCCCTGCTCATGCCATTTCTTCTGTCATCCTTCAGGATCCAGTTCAAACATCACCTACTCGGGGCACCCATCTGCAGTGCCCCAAGTAGAATTAACCAGCCTTTCCATTGAAGTCCCAGACATTGTTCAGATATCTATCACATAAATCCAGCCGTCACCTAGTGGTCAATTACATATCTGCATGTATGTCTATTTCCCTACAGGATTATGAGTCTCCAGAAGATCTTGCATATAGCGGGCATTCAGGAATTGTCAAAATTAATAACAAATGTTGGTGAAAATGTGAGGGAAATAGTACACTGTTGGCAGGGCTATAAATTGGTGTAGTCACTATGGAGAACAGTATGGAGGTTCCTCAAAAATGTAAAATATAGGACTTTGCTGGCAGTCCAGTGGTTAGGACTTCACACTTCCACTGCTGAGGGCCTGGGTTCAATCCCTGGCTGGGGAATTAAGATCCTACAGATTGCATGGTTCAGTCAAAAAAAAAATTTTTTTTAATAGACCCATCATGTGATCCAGCAATCCCACCTCTGTGTATATCCAAAGGAAATGAAAACACTAATGTGAAAAGATATCTGCACCACTATGTTAACTACAGCATTATTTAAATAGCTAAGACATAAAAGCAACTTGTGTGCATTGATAGATAAGTGGATAAGGAAATAAAATATTATTCAGTCATAAAAAAGGAGATTCTGCCAGTTGTGACATCACGAATGGACCTTGGAGGTGTTCAGTTCAGTTGCTCAGTCATGTCTGACTCTTTGTGACCCCATGAATTGCAGCACGCCAGGCCTCCCTGTCCATCACCAACTCCCGGAGTTCACTCAGACTCACATCCATCGAGTCAGTGATGCCATCCAGCCATCTCATCCTCTATCGTCCCCTTTTCCTCCTGCCCCCAATCCCTCCCAGCATCAGAGTCTTTTCCAATGAGTCAACTCTTCGCATGAGGTGGCCAAAGTACTGGAGCTTCAGCTTTACCATCATTCCTTCCAAAGAAATCTCAGGGCTGATCTCCTTCAGAATGGACTGGTTGGATCTCCTTGCAGTCCAAGGGACTCTCAAGATCTTCTCCAACACCACAGTTTAAAAGCATCAATTCTTCGGCACTCAGCTTTCTTCACAGTCCAACTCTCACATCTATACATGACCACTGGAAAAACCATAGCCTTGACTAGATGGACCTTTGTTGGCAAAGTAATATCTCTGCTTTTCAATATGCTATCTATGTTGGTCATAACTTTTCTTCCAAAGAGTAAGCGTCTTTTAATTTCATGGCTGCAATCACCATCTGCACTGATTTTTGTTGGAGAAAGACAAATACTGCATGGTTTCACTTCCATGTGGAATAGCAAAACAAAACAGAAAGAAATTAACTGATACAGAGAACATCTTGATGGTTACCAGAGGTAGGGGATGTGGGGATGGGCAAAATGGGTAAAGTGATCAAAATAAAATAAGTCCTGCAGATGGAGTGTATAGATAGCATGGTGAATTAATAATACCATATTATATATTTGAAAGTTGCCAAAAGAGTAGATCTTAACATTTCTCATCACAAAGAAAAAAGTTTGCAACTATGTGTGGTGATGGATGTTAACTAGACTTACTTTGGCAATCATTTCACCATATAATCACATACCAAATCATGTTGTACATCTGAAACTAATATAATGTTACATGTTAATTTTATCTCAGTAAAAATTATAAAATGGGGTGGAATAAGTGAATTGAACTCAGATGACCATTATATCTACTACTGTGGTCAAGAATCCCTTAGACGAAATGGAGTAGTCATTGTAATCAACAAAGGAGTCCAAAATGCAGTACTTGGATGCATCTCAAAACTGACAAAATGATCTCTGTTCGTTTCCAAGGCAAACCGTTCTATATCATGGTAATCCAAGTCTATGCCCTAACCAGTAATGCTGAAGAGGGTGAAGTTGAATAGTTCTATGAAGACCTACAAGACTTTTTAGAACTAATATCCTCCAAAAATGTCCTTTTCATTACAGGGAACTGGAATGCAAAAGTAGGAAGTCAAGAAACACCTGGAGTAACAGGCAAATTTGGCCTTGGAGTACAGAATGAAGCAGGGAAAAGGCTAATAGAGTTTTGCCAAGAGAACACACTGGTCATAGCACTCTTCCAACAACACGAGAAGACTCTACAGATGGACATCACCAGATGGTCAACACCGAAATTAGATTATGATCTTTGCAGCCTAAGATGGGGAAGCTCTATACAGTCAGCAAAAACAAGACTGGAAGCTGACTGTGGCTCAGATCATGAACTCTTTATTGCCAAATTCAGACTTAAATTGAAGAAAGTAGGGAAAACCACTAGACCATTTAGGTATGACCTAAATCAAATCCCTTATGATTATACAGTGGAAGTGAGAAATAGATTTAAGGGACTAGATCTGATAGCAGAGTACCTGAAGAACTATGGATGGAAGTTCATGACATTTTATAGGAGACAGGGGTCAAGACCATCCCCAAGAAAAAGAAATGCAAAAAAGGCAAAATGGTTGTCTGAGGAGGCCTTACAAATAGCTGAGAAAAGAAGAGAACCAAAAAGCAAAGGAGAAAAGGAAAGATATACCCATTTGAATGCAGAGTTCCAAAGAATAGCAAGGAGGGATAAGAAAGTCTTCCTCAGTGATCAATGCAAAGAAATAGAGGAAAACAATATGGGAAAGACTAGAGATCCCTTCGAGAAAATTAGAGATACCAAGGGAATATTTCATGCCAAGATGGGCACAATAAAGGACAGAAATGGTATGGACCTAACAGAAGCAGAAGATATAAAGAAAAGGTGGCAAGAATACACAGAAGAATTTTACAAAAAAGATCTTCATGACCCAGATAACGACAGTGTGATCACTCACCTAGTGCCAGACATCCTGGAATGTGAAGTCAAGTGGGCCTTAGGAAGCATCACTACGAACAAAGTTAGTGGAGGTGATGGAATTCCAGTGGAGCTATTTCCAATCCTGAAAGCTGATGCTGTGAAAGTGCTGCACTCAATATGCCAGCAAATTTGGAAAACTCAGCAGTGGCCATAGGACTGGAAAGGGTAAGTTTTCATTCCAATCCCTAAGAAAAGCAATGCCAAAGAATGCTCAAACTACTGCACAATTGCACTCATCTTACGTACTAGTAAAGTAATGCTCAAAATTCTCCAAGCAGGCTTCAAGAATACATAAATTGTGATATTCCAGATGTTCAAGCTGGTTTTAGAAAAGGCAGAGGAACCAGAGATCAAATTGCCAACATCTGTTGCATCATCAAAAAATCAAGAGAGTTCCAGAAAAACATCTACTTCTGCTTTATTGACTATGCCAATGCCTTTGACTGTGTGGATCAAAACAGACTGTGGAAAATTCTTAAAGACATGTGAATACCAGACCACTTGACCTGTCTCTTGAGAAATCTGTATGCAGGTCAGGAAGTAACAGTTAGAACTGGACATGGAACAACAGACTGTTTCCAAATAGGAAAAGGAGTATGTCAAGGCTGTATATTGTCACTCTGCTTATTTATCTTATATGCAGAGTACATCATGAGAAATGTTGAGCTGTATGAAGCACAAGCTGGAATCAAGACTGCTGGGAGAAATATCAATAACCTCAGATATGCAGATGACACCACCCTTATGGCAGAAAGTGAAGAACTAAAGAGCCTCTTGATGAAAGTGAAAGAGGAGAGTGAAAAAGTTGGCTTAAAGCTCAACATTCAGAAATAGATGGGGAAACAGTGGAAACAGTGTCAGACTTTATTTTTATGGGCTCCAAAATCATTACAGATTGTGACTGCAGCCATGAAATTAAAAGACACTTACTCCTTGGAAGGAAAGTTATGACCAACCTAGACAGCATATTAAAAAGCAGAGACATTACTTTGCCAACAAAGGTCCATCTAGTCAAGGCTATGGTGTTTCCAGTGGTCATATATGGATGTGAGAGTTGGACTATGAAGAAAGCTGAGTGCTGAAGAATTGATGGTTTGAAATGTGGTGTTGGAGGAGACTTGAGAGTCCCTTAGACTGCAAGGAGATCCAACCAGTCCATCTTAAAGGAAATTAGTCTTGAGTGTTCATTGGAAGGACTGATGCTGAAGCTGAAACTCCAATACTTTGGCCACCTGATGCTAGGAGCTGACTCATTAGAAAAGACCCTGTTGCTGGGAAAGATTGAAGGCAGGAGGAAAAGGGGACAACAGAGGATGAGATGGTTGGATGGCATCACCGACTCGATGGACATGAGTTTGAGTAAACAATCTGTAATGATTTTGGAAGTGGTGATGGACAGGGAGGCCTGGCGAGCTGCAGTCCATGGGGTTGCAAAGAGTCAGACAACTGAGTGGCTGAAAAATTATAACTTTTCAGCTCACATATATTATCTCTTTTCATCCTTACCTTAACCCTACGTATTTTCCTATTTGTCAGTTAAGGAAACTGAGGGTCAGATAGGCTAAGGGATTCATGGCTAGTAAGTGCAGAGCTCAGTCTAGAAAACTGAATCCAGTTCTTGGACCACATAGGCTGGCTCAAAAATTTTGCCAAGAGGCAAGAGCTTCAAACCACAACAGAATTCCAAATATGGCCCCAAATAACAGTGAAAAGGCACCAACATAAAAGCAAAGAAGCACTGAAATCTGAGCTGACCTCCAGCAGCAATGTTAGGAGGCTATACCCATGGAGAGGGAAAGGGTGGGATGATTTGGGAGAATGGCACTGAAACATGTATCCTATCATGTAAGAAACGAATTGCTAGTCTAGGTTCGATACAGGATACAGGATGCTTGGGGCTGGTGCACTGGGATGACCGAGAGAGATGATATGGGGAGGGTGGTGGGAGGGGGGTTCAGAGTTGGGAACTCGTGTACACCTGTGGCAGATTCATGTCAATGTATGGCAAAACCAATACAGTATTGTAAAGTAAAAGAAAAATAAAATAATTAAAAAAAATAAAACATTCAGAGCATCCCTAAGGATGTCCAAGTGTCGCTTCCAAATGGCGCATTTATTTGAATGCCTGTCTCTGGAATAGTTATTCATTTAAATTAAAAATCTGTTTTATTAGCTTATCGCCAATCCTGCTGCTGCTAAGTTGCTTCAGTAGTGTCCGACTCTGTGCGACCCCAGAGACGGCAGCCCACCAGGCTCCCCCGTCCCTGGGATTCTCCAGGCAAGAGTATTGGAGTGGGTTGCCATTGCCTTCTCCGAAATACTTAGTAGATATGAAAAGACCTTCCAGTTACATTAAATTATTAAAGCAATAAATAAAAACAGCGGGTCATCAGAGGCTCAGTCACTTTGGTGTCCTATGAATGCCAGTATTTTAATATGCACATTCATCCATTTACACTGGAGAAAGATCAGAGCTCCTTTCAGAGGCAACCTTAGAAAGGAAGGGCTTTGGCCAAAATCATTCACCATGATTGGTCTGTCTGACCACAGTCAAAGCCAATGTTTTGTATGTTTTCTCAAGGGAAGGAACGGATCTTGATTAAAGCCGTGACCCATAGGTAAATGGAAATCTTTGAGCCATTTGCTTTTTCATTTGCAGGCTTCAATTTCACAGATCTTGCATTTCAAAGCAGGGGTTCTTAGATTTAGGCAACACTTTCATGTACTGAAACCTGTAATCAATGCCAGAGAGCTTAACTTCTAAAGGAACCTTTATACATTTGAATGCTATTCTGCCTTCCTTGATATTACAGAAGCCCTGTTTTTTAGTAGTTTGGTTGTAAACTATATGTGAAGTGTCAGCTACAAATCGGCACTTGCCCAGCGCACTTGCCAGCAAGTGAACAACAACGCGAGCATTTGCCCTCTGCCTCTGCGGAGACTGAGCCTTGTGCTGCTGCAACCGCTAACCTTCAACACCCGTTGAGAGGAATTCAGGGTGGAGAGCCAGGCACTGTGTGCTCCAGGAAAACAGACGGGACAGGTCTTCAGGTAGATATTTTCAGGAATTAATTTCATGATCCCAATCCTTGCATCTCTTCATATCTAGAAAACCACTACTTCCTTTCATGGTGACATCAGCTTCTCATGACTAGCAGAAAACCTTTTGCAAAATAAGTGCTTAATTGCACTGAACTCCCCCTTCACCAAAATCTTATATGTTGAACTTCCGCTACTCCCTCTTGGGGCAGTCTCTTAGAGCTTCTATCTGAGGTGCTACAGTCTCCCGGGCGGCTGTCCTCATTTCGCCCAAATATAACTTAACTGTCAACTCTCACATTGTGCATCTCTTTTTAGAAAGCCCAATAAATAAGTGGAGGAAAGCTTCTATAATGAGCCACCAAGTAAACAAATCCACTGATGGGTGACTTTTAAGAATGGCTATTTATTGAGTGTTCATTGTGTGCCAGACACAATTCTAAGAGCTTCATGCTTACAATCTAATGAAGGGGATTCTGGTTTTTTATCCCTGTTTTTACAGAGGAGAAAACTGAGGCCGAGAGAGATGAAGCCACAGCCCAAGATAAACAGATTCAAGATCAAATTATCTAAGGGCACAGTCCATGGTTTAAACACTGCATTCAAAGACTGACTCTCCAAAAGTGTGGGTGTGTCCTTCTCTTTTTTACGAATTCCATGAAACTTCTTTCACAGAATGCTTTCGACACTAGTCATTATCATCATCTCCTTCCCCAAACTAATTTCTCCCCAAGCATTTCCCTTGTATCCATCTCCCTGACTGGCATCTCAAGGCACCTTCAACTCAATAGAGCCCCAAATAAACATGTCACCTTCAGCTCCAGACCTACGTTTCTCTTTGTCCCATGCAATGTGGTTTACAATCCCCTATTGCCCAGCCCCAAACCGGCAGGGGTTGTGTTTTCTTCTCCTCATCGCATATGATGTGAAATCATATGGACCGTATCTCTACCGGGACATCACTCCTAAACACCCCACCTTTCACCCTGTGCCCCTGGCCTCCTCAGCAGTCCTTGTCTATAACCATAGAAATGACCTTCAGCATTTGACCCTGGACTCTCCTGGGTCCCTGCTCCAACTCAGCTTGAGACGGGAAGGGGGCAGGGCACAGCCTTTAGAGGAATGGCATAGCCTGAGGACGTGAGATACACTGATCAGAGCCAGCTAGGCCAAGAAGGCAGACAAGTCAATGTCCACTAGACCTTGAGCCTCAGTATACACTCACTGTGGCATCAGCGAGCAAAGTGACACACACACAGGTGCCAGAGAGGTCTGAGCCTGACTACAAAGGTCAAAAAGTGGTTGTGGCCACCTGGGAACCCCCCCCCCCCATCAAATAGCTGGAATACTCCTCCCATTCATTATCCTACGAAGTTACCCACCCCTATAAAAACTGACAAGCTCAAAGCCTGGTGTCTCTCTTGCCTTCTGAGATGGCCCACCCTCCATCTATGGCATGTGTTTCCTTCCTGAATAAACCTCCTTTCACTTTTCTACGGCTTGCTCTTGAATTTTTTCCTGTGTGAAGCCAAGAACTCACACTTGGTGGTCGTTCCAAGGCCTTGAAGGTGACCTGGGATGTGACCATCTTCTCGTGCCCCACTCTCTTTCCTTCAACAAGCCTATACCCCCACAGCCTGGTTAATCTTTATCAAAGGGAACTCTCATGGGTAAGATCACCAAAAAAACAGCTTTGCAGTTTATCAAGTACTACAGCCCACAGGGCTCCCCAACAGCCTGTAAAAAGGTGTAGTGGTCCCCTTCTACAAAGAAGTCTGGTGTCAGACCAAGACTACACTGCAGATGAGACCCAGGATCCTTCCCCTGGAGTTATGCTGTCCTCTGTTCAGAAAAATTCCATGTTTTCCATTGCGTACAAAATTAGAGAGAAACTTGTCCCAACTAACCTCTATAATGCCACCTCTCACTGAGTACCTGCTTAATAGCCTGTGCACGATTTAAGAAAAAACATGGAGAGAGGGGACGGAGGTCAAAAGGACATTAAAGGAAACGCTATTATTTTCCCCAACACAAGGACATTCTGAGCCAAAATTCAGTAATATTTTTCCTCCTAGTGAAGATGTATGTCTTAAAGGCCATTCTCTCTGACTGTATAAGTTGGCTAAGAAAATGGGTATTACAACTCTTTCTCTCATTCCCCTTGTCTTTTCTACTATGATTCCTTAACCAATCCATTAATGTGATACACACTACATGCTAATTATGAGAAAATGCACAACAGTTCTCATAAGGGGGCCCCACAATGGAAGACTGCTTGCATGTGAACAAAATTAAACTGGGCACTTCTGAGCCCCAGAGCTAAGGAACATTCCTTCCAGGTCAGGAGTGGGGTTCAGCCAAGTGTTCGACGAATGAAGCTATAAGCTCTGGGGCACAAATTCCAAGTCAAGGTTTTGTTTCTTCTTCATCATAGTGAAACGTTATTTATCATGTTTTTAAATGGATGTCACCTCCTCTAAATTCTGCTGTTCTTAGAATATAAATTTTGATTGTTAAGTGGGAAAATTTTTACCCTCCAAACTCAGTCAGAACAAGTTAGTTATTGTTCCTAAATCAAGCAATTCTGCCTTCAGGTAAACCCTACTTTCCTTTTTCCTTGCCACTGAGAATCACCTGCTTCATAATTCTTTCTAGACTTCAGCTAAGCATTTGGCAAAATTTTCTCCATGTATGCTTTTTTTCACTATTGATAAT
Source organism: Oryx dammah (assembly GCF_014754425.2). NCBI lineage: Eukaryota > Metazoa > Chordata > Mammalia > Artiodactyla > Bovidae > Oryx > Oryx dammah. The sequence continues at coordinate 44,437,147 of NW_024070187.1, read as the reverse complement.
ACTAATAGCCTAGATCTCATCTCACTTAATTCCATAATAACACAAGGAGGGCTGTTAATTGTCATTTAACAACTGAGAAAACAGAGACTCAAAGCTTCCCCCAAATTCCACAGCTGCCAAGTTCTAGAACTGGGATTGGAAGCCAGATCTGCCTGACTCCAACTCCCTTAAGTCCTCAGTGTCTTTCTTAAAGGGATGGATATGGATGATATGGATATAGATACACACACAGAGAGAGAGAGAGAGAGATCCCAAAGACTTTAAGAAGTGCTTCCTATTCACATGAATACCTTGATGTTCATCTCCAGCACTCAAACCAGGACATGGTTTGTTTAATGATAAACTAGGGTTTTCCATGATTGTGTCTAAAATATCTTAAATTCCACTTGATTCATAATCCATAATTGAGTTTTAAAACTTGCCTCTTAAGTTTATCAATGTTGAAAATGTTCAGGTTGATTTCAAATACCTGCTATGGCAAGAAAAACACAAATATGGTATATTAACACATATATATAGAATCTAGAAAGATGGCACTGACTAGTCAATTTGTAGGGCAGCAATAGAGACACAGACATAGAGCACAGACTTGCGGACACAGCAGTAGGGAAGAGGAGGATAGGAACTGAGAAAGTGGCACTGAGGTACGTACACTAGCACATGTATAATAGATAGGCAGTGGGAATTTGCTGTATGACGCAGGGCGCTCAACCCAGTGCTCTGTGATAAACCTAGAGGGGTGGGATGGGGTGGGAGATGGGAGAAAGTTTCAAAAGGGAGGTGACAGATGTATACCTGTGGCTGATTTATGTTGATGTATGTGGGAGGGATTGGGGGCAGGAGGAGAAGGGGATGACAGAGGATGAGATGGCTGGATGGCATCACTGACTTGATGGACGTGAGTCTGAGTGAACTCCGGGAGTTGGTGATGGACAGGGAGGCCTGGTGTGCTGCGGTTCATGGGGTCGCAAAGAGTCAGACACGGCTGAGCGACTGAACTGAACTGAACTGATGGCAGAAACCAGCACAATACTGTAAAGCAATTACTCTCCAGTTAAAATTAAATTAATTAAAAATAAAATACCTGCTATGGATTGAACTGTGTCCTCCTAAATTCATAAGTTGAAGCTTTAACTCCCCCAGTGTGGATGTATTTGGGATAAGGAGGTAGTTAAGGTTTTATGAGGTCACAAGGGTAGAACCCTGATCCTAAAGCATTAATGCTGTTTTTAGAAGAGACACCACCTCTCTCCCTCCTTCTCTCTCTCCACATGTATGTATATGTACGTATATGCAAATACATACACATATAATATGTATCATATTTGTATACATGAAAATATATGCACATGTGAGCATATATTCTTATTACCCTTATTTCCTTAACCAATGGTAGCACTTTCCCAAAGATTATCTTCTGCATCTTTTTTTTTGTTTAACGTATTTTAGAATTTTTCCGTGTCATTACATAGTGTTCTCATACATTTTTTCAGCCAGACAAGAGACTCTATCTAATAGACAATTTTGTTGTTCCCAGTCTCTTGAAGTTTAAACACTGCTACAATGAATGACTTTGCGTATAGAGCATTCTATATGTACATGAGTATCTCCAGCATAAATTCCTAGAAGTAGAAGTGCTGAGTCAAATGGCACGAGCATTATTTGTTCACATATATTCAGTCCCATTTTTGTTCACATTATTCAGTCCCATTCAGGGACTGAAACTTCCCAACAGCAAAGTGTGAGAGTGTCTGCCTTTTTCCAATCTTACCAGCAGAGTATGTTACCAAATTTGTTAGTCTTGCCTATCTGAGAGATGAAAATGATAGCTCAATTATGATTTTCACTTATTTTACTTTATCATAAGTGAGGGTGAGCATCTTTCCATAGATAAAGAATCTGCCTGCAGTGCAGGAAACCCAGGTTTGATTCCTGGGTCAGAAAGATCCCCTGCCAAAGGAAATGACAACCCGCTCCAATATTCCTCCCAGAAGAATCCCACCGACAGAGGAGCCTGGCAGGCTACAGTCCATGGGGTTGCAAGGGTCGGACACAAGTTAGTGACTAAACCACCACCACCAAGAACCATCTGTGCTGCTTTTGCTTTAAACTACCTGTTCTGTCATTTTTTCTTCTGAACTTTGTTTTGCTGTTGTTGTCATCATCAGTCTCTGGGGGATTTATATTCATTAGGGAGATTAGCTCTTCATCTATGCTAAAATTCTGCCTAGCTCATTATTTGCTTTTGTTAATCATATTAACAACTTTTAAAAATTAGAAATAAATGTTTCTATATTTTCTTCTACATTTTTATGGTTTTATTTTGTACAACAAAATCTTTGATCTCTTTGGGACTTTTTCTGGTATATAGTTTTATGATAAGTGCACTTTGCCTAATATTAATTTTGCTCCTCTTTTCCAGATTTTTTTCTTATATGATCTTTGTATAAATGACATGCCAGTCCCTTTAAAAAAAAAAATCTGATCATTTAATGGATTGAATTTTCCCAGACTATCCACTGGGAAGGGCCAGGAAGGTCAGGATAGCTCAAAGCACAAAAGGTCTCTGCTGCCACAAAGACACACTGCTTCCTGCAAAAATGGCTCCACAGTGTATTTCACAGCATTACCTCCACTGCTTCTCTGAATATAGCTGTGTCTAGAAGAGCTTCTGTTCCTAACATATCCCAGTTCCCTCACAAGGGGTTGCAAACAAAGGCTACGGCTTATGCACTTTAGGATGAGCTGCTTGCCTTCAGGAAGCATACTCTGCTGGCACTTTCTGAGAGGCACCACCACTGAACCATCTCATGATGTCAAGGGCTTCTTTTGTACTTCCTTCTATGCAACTCTTCACCTCAGATGTTTGGGGCAGTCCTTACAGGTATTTCAGAGTTTGTGGATTATTTCTACTTTTTATTTTTCTGAAAATGTAAATTGTGGGAGAGATTTGAGATGAAGAAAGGGATTTTTATTGGTCATCTTACTTTTGTGAATTTCTAGGAGGAAAAAGTAGAAGATTCTGGCTTATATAGCCAATGATCATAGTGGAAGTCTTTCAAATTATTTTTCCTTTCAGCCATCCAAAGGGCCTTTTCTTCTTTGCAACCTCATAATCTGGGCTGGTGCTACAATGCTGTGACCCAAGATATGAGCACCTTATATTAGACAAGGAGAGAAAAGGGTGTAGTGAAAACATTTTAGGTTCCAGCTCCAATGCCTAAGTTCAAATCCCTCCTCTTCCCCTTAGTAACTGTGTGGATTTGAGCAAGTTGGTGCACCTTTCAGAGTTTCCAATTTTTCATATGTCAAATGAGGATAAAAGTGTCCACTTCGTACAGTTATGTATGGTAGTGAATCCTCTGACAGGTACAATACAGTGATGATTCAACAAATGCTAATATCCTGGGACTCAGTGGCATCCGCATAATTGGTAGCTTCTGAGGATGTGACCATCTCTAAGTCCTTCTCTAAAGAAAAGAAGGTGAAGGCAGATTGTAACAATAGCAGGACTATGTATTTCAGGCCTATTACTCACCAGGTACTGTGTGAACTATTTCATACACTTTGCCTTGTCACTATAGAATTTTCGATCATCTAAAGCAAAAATCAACAAAAGATGAGGATAATATTGATCCCGAGATGGTCAAAAACTGGAAAACCACCCAGCACACATGCTTCTCATGCTCCCCAAGCCCAGCTTTGCCAAGGGATCTGCCTTGACATCTTGGGAAAGAGCCTGTGGACAAAGCCCCATAGACGCCTCAGGTCCATCCATGCCAGGAAAAGTGCCACTCACTGGGCTGCTTGATTAATGAATAAGGAAGGACAGCAGAAAATATAAACAATGGTCTCGTCACAGTCCAGTCACAGACCACAACCAGCAACTCAGGCTGGTCCTGTGAGGGGTTTCCAGGCTCAGTGGGGAGAAGGAGGTAGAATGGAAGACCAGAAGCAAGCCTGTAGGAAAGGGCCCCAGGTAAAGGAATATCCTGTCAGCTGTCTAGAGCTTTAGGTGAACCAGCTAACCAGCACTCAACACCATCCTGGGCTCATGGGTCATTTGTTGTGGGGTGAATTGTGTCCCAGCAAAAATTCGTATGTTGAAGTGCAAACCACCCCCTTCTCCCAGGTACCTCAAAATTCAGCCAAATTTAGAGACAGGGTTTTGTTTGTTTGTTTGTTTTTAATTGGAAGATAATTGCATTACAATGGTATGTTGGTTTCTGCCCTACAACAATGTTAATCAGACATAAGTATACATATATCCCCTCCTTCCCATCCACCCCGTCCATCCCACCCTCTCTACTTCATCATAGAGCACCAGGTTGAGCTCCCTGTGTTATACAGCAGCTTCCCACTAGCTATCTGTTTACACAAAGTAGTGTATATATGACAACGCTACTCTTAGAGATGTGACTAAATTAAAATGAATTAAGTTGTCTCTAATCCGATGTAGGAGGTCTCCCTAGTAACTCAGTGGTAAAGAACTCTCACCTGTCAACGCAGCAGACATGAGTTCGATCCTTGGGTCAGGAAGATCCCCTGGAGAAGGAAATGGCAACCTGCTCCAGCATTCTTGCCTGGGGAATCCCATGGAGAGAGGAGCCTGGTGGTCTACAGTCCATGGGGTCACAAAAGAGTCGGATGTGACTTAGCGACTAAACAACAACAGCAATCCCAGTATCACTGGGGTCCTTATAAGCAGAGGCAGTCTGGACATAGGGGCACAAACAGGGGAGATGGTGTGAGGACAGAGGGCGAAGACAAGCCAAGGCGAGGGGCTGGGCAGAGCCTTCTGTCATGGCCTCAGAAGGGGGTAACCCTGCTGGTACCTTGAGCTCAGATTTCCAGCTTCCAGAACTGTGAGGCGACACATTTCTGTTGTTTGAGCCCCCAGTGAGTGGCACCTGCTTGTGGCAGTCTTTACCAAACAATAGTTATCTCTTGGAGGAAATGCAACAAACTGTTGACCTCCAAGTTGGGTCACAAAGTCACAGAAGAGCAAGTGGCTCAGACAACAGGAGCAAAGCATCTGAGGCTGGAGTTTGCATCCATACAACCCTAATGATCTGCGGCAGCCAGCCCCTTCCCCCACTCCCATCACCAACAAGGTGACACGCGGCCTGCCCAGCCCTGCCTGCCCAGCCCTTGCTCTATGACCACTCAGGTGCTTGTCTGAGCAGACTTCCCTCCTCTCACCTATGTCACAGCTACCACCTGCTGCCTGCCACCATGAGCCCTTGGGGACCACTGCAATACCTCCTAATCGGCCTCCTTGCTTCCTCTCTCATCGGAGCCCACCCTGCACCCCACCTATTTTCCATGCAGCAGACAGAATGAGCCTTGTGCAACCTATTAATAAAACCCTCCAGTGGCTTCCATCCTAATTAGAACAAACCCCACGTCCTGCCTGTGATCTAAAAGATGTAATGAGATCTGAGCCTGCGACCATGCCCTTGCTGTGCGTCTTTCCTCCCGGCCATCCTGGCACACCACTTGCCTACTGGCCCCTTGACCATGCTGAGCACATTCCCATTTCATGACCTTTCACCTGCTGTTCTCACTGTGCAGGAGCCAGCTTCTCCGCCCATCCACATGACTGCACCATCTTACTTCTCTAGTCTTCTTCTTCCTTCCAACAAGAAGCCCTATGCTGGGGACCTAGAGCTGCACACATCCCCAAAGGCTCTCAGTTTCGCTAACACCATTGAGGCCCAGGGCAGGCGTTTGCTGAGTCACTGCTGTTATATGCATGGCCTGACATCCCCTGTGCACCGGGGTATCTGTGAGCTGCGCATCTGCTTGACCCCCTCCCTCCCTGGATTCAGGTCATTGCTCAAATGCCACCTGCTCAGAGAAGCCTTTTCTGGCCACCCTGGCAGCACATCTTTGCCATTCTTCTTCTGCACTGCCTAGTTTTTCTTCCAAGCACTTATCACCAACTACAGAGTTGTTTGTTTATCTGTTACTTGATGTTTCTTTTAGAAAACAAGCTCCTGGAGGACAGGTACCCAGACGCCCAGGTCAGTGCCCAGCACGTAGTTGATACCTTAGATTGAATGGGCTTCCCAAGGGAACATTCACTGTCCTAGAATCTGAAATTACATTTACCAGCAGTCCCCAAACTTTCTGACACCAGAGACCAGTTTCATGGTAGACAATTTTTCCACAGAACCAGGGATTGGGTGGAAGATGGTTTGGGGATAATTCAAGTACATTACATTTATTGTACACTTTATTTCTATTATTATTACATCAGCCCCACCTAAGATCTTCAGGCATTAAATCCTAGAGGTTGGGGACCTTGCTTAAGTCAAAATCTCCCTGCACATGAGCACTGACCTACCTAACACTGTGTCATGACAAGCCTTCCTAGAAAAGGCAAGGCTAAAATTGAATAGATTGTTAAATGCTTACTTAATCAGTAATTTTCTGATTAATCTGGAATTTAATAGTAAAAGTGCATGCATGCATACATACTAAGTTGCTTCAGTCATGTCCAACTCTTAGCAGCTCTATGGACTACAGCCCGCCATGTTCCTCTGTCCATAGGATTCTCCAGGCAAGAATAGTAGAGTGGGTTGCCATGCCTTCCTCCAGGGGATTTTCCCAATCAAGGGATGGAACTCAAGTTTCTTACATCTCTTGTATTGCAGGCAGATTCTTTACCACTGAGCTGCCTGGAAGCCCCAGTAGTTAAAGTGTCACATGTGAATAGATATGTAGTAAGAAAGAGTAAATTTGCGAATGAATGATGCAGGTGGTGAGACTGATTGCCAGTCTTGTACCCACTAGCTCCCTAGACCTGTTCTAGCAGAGAACACATCTTCCTGCAGTGGCCATGAAGATGATCCACCTTGATCCCCAACTTCTGAACCCAAGCTACCACACACTGACCCCCTGTGCTGCCCCGTGTCAAGAACTTGACCCCTTACTGCGATTAACCTGTCCCATAGCCCCAGAGGTACTGTGGCCCCCACATTTTTAGATGAAGAAGCTGAGGCTCAGAGACATGGAGCCAAGGTCACCAGGTGAAGAAGTATCTCAAATCCAGGGCCCGCGGCCAAGCCCATGTGCTGTATCGGGGGTTCCCTTACGTTGCCAGTGGGTCCTAACCCTGGTCACTTCTTATCTGTTCTGCCTCTCGGGGACTGTGAGTGCCCCTGTGTCTTCCAGAGTGTGAGTCTCTCACCTTTGCATCTGGACAAGTATCATTGCCTTCCACCTGTGGAAGCAAAGCCCCTGTCCCCAGGAGCCCACAGCAGGCCTCTGCCCAATCACTTGCTGGTGGCCTGGGTGCTGTCATGGGCAGGGAGGCTGGTCCCACCACAAGCCACCACTCAAAATGTGAAAATCACAGGATTCCAGTAGAATATAAGCTCTCAGAAGGCAGAGTCTTTGTCTGCCTTGTCACCTGCCACTTTCCAAGCCCCTGGAAAAGCATCAGTATACTTCTTAATGCTGACAACATGCAGCCTGATGGTCACGAATCTCAGATTTGTGGGCTGCTAATGCCTGTCTCCCCCATTCAGTGGTGAGGTTCCCAGGCAAAGACTAAGCTTATGCATCTTTGTATCCCCCAGATTCCAGCATTTGTTCCTTCAATTCCCTAGTTTAGTCAACAAATATTTATTACGGGGCAGGCACAGGCCTGAAGGATATATCAAGAAAATAAAACAGGCAAAAAGCCTTGGCCTCATGGTGCTAGGGTTTCAGCCAAGGTTTACTGGAGGTGATTTTTGTGCCAGGAACCAAGCTAGGCCCTGGGGACAAGGCAATGAACAAGGCAAAGAGGCCCCAGCAAGCAAACAAAGAAACAAATGAAATCATTACTAAGATGACAGCTATGGCTAGCCCAGGGCATGACAGGCACTCAACTGGTGTTTGAAAGAGAGAGGTACAGGGTAGTTACTAAGAGAAGGGACTCTGGAAAGCAAAAGACCAAGGCTTGAAAGCCAGCTCTCCCTTTCACTGGCTTAGTCAGCTCACCTCTCTTAAGACCAAGCTTCTCACCTGCTGGGCTTACTGCATGGTGCAGCTGTGATGATTACATGAGTTGGGAATAGAAAGGGAAGCAGAGAGAAGAAAGTCCCTAAGGAAACAGGCAAGCCAGTCCTGAGTCAAGGTGGAGGGGAAGCCAGGATAGAGGCATAGTAAGAAGCCAAACTCCAGGAGATAGTGAAGGACAGGAAAGCCTGTTGTGCTGCAGTTCACGGGGTCTCAAAGAGTCAGACACGACTGAGCGACTGAACAACAACTTGTGACCTATACTCCTGCCCTCTCCTGGGCCTGACACCAGTCAAAAGTAACAGCTAGGCAACAACCCACGCACGCCCCCACCAACCCCCACTCGTATTCATGAAACTCCTAGGACTGTTTAGAGGGAATTTTTCCTCCTACATTCAAATATCAATTAACATTATTGTTCAGCTGAAGAAGTTTGGTTGAGCCCTTCCTGCCCCAGATTTGACTGGGCTTGGGCAACCCCTATGTCTCCCTGGATCAGTTGAGCTCACATGCAGCCCATGCCAACAACATCAAATGCAGAACTCAAGGAGCAGCAAACACTTGCTGGCGGCAGGAAGCAGGGGGTGGGGGAGGAGGGATGTCAGCCTTCAAATCAAATCAAATCAAATCTGTTTTTGATCATTTATCCATCCAAGACATATTTCTCCAAAACCTCAAGGTACAGGGTGGTGTTGGCCTAGAGTGCGAATCTGGTAACAGGCCATTCTGCTTCTGCACATGCTCCTTCCTTTTCTAGAAGATCCTTCCACCTCCCACTAGCATCACCATCTCCCCACCTGCCCACCTCCCCTCCATCTGGTGAATGTCCTCCATCAGGGCTAAGTTCAGACATGTTTCCTCTTGGCCACCTCTCCCAGTCTGGCTGCCCATTCCCTGTGCTCCCACGGGACCCCACCCTAAGATTAGCTCTTTCCTGCCCTGGGCCTGCTAGATAGTAACCACCTGTCTCTTGGTCTTCCTTTTTCTCTAGACAGTGACCTTCTTGAGGGCAGGTACTGGCCTTTTCTATTTATACAGGGCCAACCCAGTGCCTCAAAATGTAGTTAAAGTTTGATAAATATGTACTGCCTGTTTGTGTGTCCATTCCTCACACTAGTCTGTGAGCTCTCACAGGTGAGAACTCTGTTTGGATCACATATCATAAATTAAGATAGATTAAGAAATTGAGTTAGAGAAGTGCCCTGGCCTCGGGTGCAGCAGGCAGAGTTGAAGAACCATGTACAATTGAAAACAGAGGCAGTGAGTGAAAATCTACTTATTGAACAATGAGACCATCCTTGTCTTCCACCCCCAAGCTCCCCCATACCGTCAGCTTCCAGGACATGGGCAGTCAGGTGAAAAAATTTTATTCTTTTAGTGTAAAGCTCATGGCTCAGTTGGTAAAGAATCTACCTGCAATGCAGGGGGCCCCAGTTTGATTCCTGGGTCAGGAAGACCCCCTGGAGAAGGGATAGGCTACCCACTCCAGTATTCCAGGGCTTCCCTTGTGGCTCAGCTGGTAAAGAATCTGCCTGCAGTGCAGGAGACCTGGGTTCTATTCCTGGGTTGGGAAGATCCCCTGGAGAAGAGAAAGGCTGCCCACTTCAGTTCTCTGGCCTGGAGAATTCCGTGGACTGTATAATCCATGGGGTCCCAGAGTTGGACATGACTGAGCGAGTTTCACTTTCACTTTCAAAGCTCATTTATACATACAGTACCTAAACAGAGGTATATTTAAGATATGAAAACTGTACGGGGTAGAGGCAATCAGGAACAAAAATGTCTATAAAGTCTTGCTGTGTGGGGAAGAGGTGGTGGGTGATAATGACGAAAAGGTTGAGAAACACTAGGTTAGACAGTGGAAGACTCTGACAGGGCACTGGGCTGAGAAGCCACTGGAGTCGGAAGCCCTTTCCGCTGCCTCTCTCCTCTCTCCTAGGCAGTATCCCTGGCAGTGGCCACATCCCTACCTTGAATCAGCTTATGTGGGGACCACACAGCCCCAGGGCTAGAGGTGTGCAGGCTCCCTTTTGTCTCTTCAGACCGGAGGCGGCAACAGCATCTTGTTATTGCTGACCCCCGGGTTGCCTCACAATCCTGTCTGACCTCTTAGCTCTTCCATCACTTATACAGCCATCCTCCTGGTTAAATGCCTTCTGCTAATAATGGGAGGGGAATGTGGCAGCCCTATTTGGGCTTCACAAGCTTTGTACTTCATATTGCAATGAGAAACATTTTTAAAATTTAATGAAAATATTCAATTAAATTAAGATATTTAATTAAATTAAGTAGAGAAGTACCCTGGCCTGGGGCGCAGCAGGCAGAGTTGAAGAACCTTGTACAATTGAAAAAAGAGGCAGTAAGTGAAAATCTGCTTATTGAACGATGAGACCATCTTTGTCTTCCACTCTAAGCTCCCCCATATCCTCAGAATGAAAACCACAATCACAGAAAACTAATCAAACTGATCACATGGACCGCAGCCTTGTCTAACTCTATGGAACTATGAGCCATGCCATGTAGGGCCAACCAAGATGGACAGATCATGGTGGAGAGTTCTGAGAAAATGTCAACCACTGGAGAAGGGAATGGCAAACCACTTCAGTATTCTTGCCTTGAGAACCCCATGCTGCTGCTGCTGCTAAGTCACTTCAGTCGTGTCCAACTCTGTGCGACCCCATAGATGGCAGCCTACCAGGCTCCCCCGTCCCTGGGATTCTCCAGGCAAGAACACTCGAGTGGGTTGCCATTTCCTTCTCCAATGCATGAAGTGAAAAGTGAAGTCGCTCAGTCGTGTCTGACTCTTAGTGACCCCATGGACTGTAGCCTACCAGGCTCCTCTGCCCATGGGATTTTCCAGGCAAGAGTACTGGAATGGGGTGCCCTTGCCTTCTCCTGAGAACCCCATGAACAGTGTGAAAAGGTAAAAAGATAGGACTCTCAGAGATGAACGCCCTAGGTCGATAGGGGCCCAATATGCTACTGGAGATCAGTGGAGAAATAACTCCGGAAAGAATGAAGAGATGGAGCCAAAGCAAAACAATGCCCAGATGTGGATGTGACCAGTGATGGAAGTAAAGTCCAATGCTGTAAAGAACAATGTTGCATAGGAACCTGGAATCTTAGGTCCATGAAACAAGGCAATTGGATATGGTCACTCAGGAGACAGCAAGAGTGAACACTGACATTTTAGGAATCAGTGAACTCAAACTGGAATGGGTGAATTTAATTCAAATGACCATTAAATCTACTACTGTGGGCAAGAATCCTCAGAAGATATGGAGTAGCAATGATAGTCAACAAAAGAGTCCAAAATGCAGTCCTTGGGTGCAATTTCAAAACTGACAGAATGATCTCTGTTCATTTCCAAGGTAAGCCATTCAATATCACAGTAATCTAAGTCTATGCCCCGACCAGTAATGCTGAAGAACCTGAAATTGAATGGTTCCATGAAGATCTACAAGACCTTCTAATACTAACCCGCTAAAAGATGTCCTTTTCATCATAGGGGACTGGAATGCAAAAGTAGGAAGTCAAAAGGTACCTGGAGTAACACGTAAATTCGGCCTTGGAATATCGAATGAAGCAGGGCAAAGGCTAACAGAGTTTTGCCAAGAGAACACACTGGTCATAGCAAATACCCTCTTCCAACAACACAAGAGAAGACTCTACCCATGGACATCACCAGATGGTCAATACTGAAATCAGATTGATTATGATCTTTGCAGCCTAAGATGGGGAAGCTCTATACAGTCAGCAAAAACAAGGCCGGGAGCTGACTGTCACTCAGATCATGAACTCTTTATTGCCAAATTCAAACTTAAATTGAAGAAAGTAGGGAAAACCACTAGATCATTCAGGTATGACCTAAATCAAATTCCTTATGATTATACAGTGGAAGTGACAAATAGATTCAAGGGATTAGATCTGATAAACAGAGTGCCTAAAGAACTTTGGACAGAGGTTCATGACATTGTACAAGAGGCAGTGATCAAGAACATCCCCAAGAAAAATAAATGCAAAAAAGCAAAATGGTTGTCTGAGGAGGTTTTACAAATAGCTGAGAAAAAAAGAGAAGCAAAAAGCAAAGGAGAAAAGGAAAGATATACCCACTTGAACACAAAGTTCCAAAGAATAGCAAGAAGAGATAAGAAAGCCTTCCCCAGTGATCAGTGCAAAGAAACAGAGGAAAACAATAGAATGGGAAAGACTAGAGATCTCTTCAAGAAAATTAGAGATACCAAGGGAACATTTCATGCAAAGATGGGCACAATAAAGGACAGAAATGGTATGGACCTAACAGAAGCAGAAGATATTAAGAAGAGGTGGCAAGAATACACAGAAGAACTATACAAAAAAGGTATCTTCATGACCCAGATAACCACGACGGTGTGATCACTCACCTACAGCCAGACATCCTGGAATGTGAAGTCAAGTGGGCCTTAGGAAGCATCACTGCGAACAAAGCTAGCGGAGGTGATGGAATTCCAGTTGAGCTATTTCAAGTCCTAAAAGCTGATGCTGTGAAAGTGCTGCACTCAATATGCCAGCAAATTTGGAAAACTCAGCAGTGGTCACAGGACTGGAAAAGGTCAGTTTTCATTCCAATCCCAAAAAAAGGCAACGCCAAAGAATATTCAAACTACTACACAATTGCACTCATCTCAACACGCTAGCAAAGTAATTCTCAAAATTCTCCAAGCCAGGCTTCAGCAGTATGTGAACCATGAACTTCTAGATGTTCAAGCTGGTTTTAGAAAAGGCAGAGGAACCAGAGATCAAATTGCCAACATCTGCTGGATCATTGAAAAAGCAAGAGAGTTCCAGAAAAACATCTATTTCTGTTTTATTGACTGTGCCAAAGCCTTTGACTGTGTGAATCACAACAAACTGTGGAAAATTCTGAAAGAGATGGGAATACCAGACCACCTGACCTGTCTCTTGAGAAACCTGCATGCAGGTCAGGAAGCAACAGTTAGAACTGGACATGGAACAACAGACTGGTTCCAAATTGGGAAAGGAATACATAAAGGCAAAAACCTATTGTCACCCTGCTTATTTAACTTATATGCAGAGTACATCATGAGAAATGCTGGGCTGGATGAAGCACAAGCTGGAATCAAGATTGCTGGGAGAAATAACAATAACTTCAGATATGCAGATGATCTGACCCTTATGGCAGAAAGTAAAGAAGAACTAAAGAGCCTCTTGATGAAAGTGAAAGAGGAGAGTGAAAAAGTTGGCTTAAAACTCAACATTCAGAAAACTAAGATCATGGCATCCAATCCCATCACTTCACAGCAAATAGATGGGGAAACAATGGAAAGAGTGAGAGACTTTATTTTTATGGGCTCCAAAATCACTGCAGATAGTGACTGCAGCAATGAAATTAAAAGATGTTTGCTCCTTGTAAGAAAAGCTCTGACAAACCTAGACAGCATATTAAAAAGCAGAGACATTACTTTGCCAACAAAGGTCCATCTAGTCAAAGCTATGGTTTTTCCAGTGGTCATGTATGGATGTGAGAGTTGGACTGTGAAGAAAGCTGAGTGCCAGAGAATTGATGCTTTTGAACTGTGGTGCTAGAGAAGACTTTTGAGAGTCCCTTGGACTGCAAGGAGATCTAAGCAGTCAATCCTAAAGGAAATCAGTCTTGAATATTCATTGGAAGGACTGATGCTGAAGCTGAAACTCCAATACTTTGTCGTTTTCAAAATGACTCTGATGCTGGGAAATATTGATGGCAGGAGGAGAAGGGGACGACAGAGGATGAGACGGTTGGATGGCATTACTGACTAAATGGACATGAGATTGAGTAAACTCCAGGAGTTGGTGATGGACAGGGAAGCCTGGCGTGTTGCAGTTCATGGGGTTGCAGAATTGGACATGACTGAGCAACTGAAGTGAACTGAAAATATTTAATACTTCCAGAAACAATAGTGGCTCTTGTTGTAAATTAAAACAATAGCTGGCTCCAAACAGAAGAGATGTAGGGTGAAATAAAGGCAATGAATATGCAATGTTTTAGTTCTGGAGGATGGAGACACGTGAACCTTCCACAGGTGTCCTATAGCCCAGCAGAGTGTCTGCAGAGCACATAGTAGGTCTTCATTAATGGCTGAGAACCTTTCTGTTCAATCAGCTCAGAGCCCCCATGGACGTTCAGGGTGTTTCCCATTTGTAAGCCCTTCCCTGCTTTCCCCCTACCCAAGCCCTCTGGTGGGTTTTCTCTGATAGCTCCCTTGGTAAAGAGTCCATCTGCAATACAGGAGACCTCAGTTCAATTCCTGGGTTGGGAAGATCCCCTGGAGATGGGATAAGCTCCCCCCTCCAAGATTCTTGGGCTTTCATTGTGGCTCAGCTGGTAAAGAATCCACCTATAATGCAGGAGACCTGGGTTTGATTCCTGGGTTGGGAAGAGCCCCTGGAGGGGGGCATGGCAACCCACTGCAGTCTTCTTGCCTGGATAATTCCATGGACAGAGGAGCCTGGCAGGCTATAGTCCTTGGGGTTGCAAAGAGCTGGACATGACTGAGTAACTAACCCTTTCTTTCTTTCAAGCCCTCCTGGATGGATGAGTGAAGGTTGTTGAAAGAATTTGTTTATATTCTCATTTAAGACAGTGACAAAATGTTCCCTTCTCCCTACTTTCCCAGGGCAAGTTAAGCATACCTTTCGTTGATAAACCCAGCCCCTTCTCTCAGGATTTTTTTTAAAAGTGGAGAACAGTGTTCTTCAAGTGAGTGACAAGCCTAAGTGTGATTCTGTTCTCAGCTAGCAAATGTGGACACCAAGTAGAAAACAAGTTGCAAAGCAGGGAGGTTATCTGTATCTTGCCTCAACCTAACTCAATTGTTTTTTCCCATTTCTCCTTAAAAATAAAAGAAGAAAGAAAAGGAGCAGAGTAGGGGAGGGAAGGAAATCCCAACTCAGACACGTGGGCTCTGAAACACACGCGGTGATCCTGGATCACTGATCTCTGCTTTCTTTTTATTTGTTTATTTGTGTTCTCTAATTTGGTACAAAACAGGGGGGGAAACCTTCAGGGTTTTGTTATTTGTGTGTGTGTGTGACAGAAGCCAGACAAGGAAGGAGAATAGCAAGGAAGACTCAAGGGAAATTTAACAAAACACCAACACTGGAGTTCCTTCGGGGAGCCCAAAGGCAGTCGCTCTTCTCTTGCTTTTTCTCATTTACATTTTCTTCTCTTTCTGCTAATAACAACAACAAAAATCCCTACACAGAAAACAAAAAACCATAAGGATTCTGCCTTGTTTTTAAAAAGTGAAAAAGACAAAACAACAAGGATTTACTATATGGCATCTGGAACTCTATTCAATATCTTGAAATAACCTATAATGGAAAAGAATCTAAAGCTGTGCACCTGAAGCTAACACAACCTTGTAAAGCAACTGTATAGATTAATACATTTTTTAAAAAGTAGCTGAGAGAAAAAAAAGAAACAGAATAAACTACATGAAAATAGAAACAGTGGTGGGACTTCCCTGGCAGCCCAGCAGCTCGGACTCCATGCTACCAGTGCCGGGGACCTGCGTTCAATCCCTGATCAGGGCACTAGATCCCATATGCTGCAACCATAGATACCACGTGCCACACAGCTGGTAAATGTGAACCCATTTACACGTGAACACGGATGAGATGGTTGGATCGCATCACCGACTAAATGGACATGAGTCTGAGGAAGCTCCAGGAGTTGGTGATGGACAGGGAAGCCTGGTGTGCTGCAGTCCGTGGGGTTGCAAAGAGTCGGACACGACTGAGCGACTGAAGTGCCGGACTAAACTAAAACCTGGCTACAACTAAAACCTGACTCAGCCACATGCATAAATAAAAACAAATATTTTTTCAAAAAAGAGAAAATAGAAACAGTGGTTATTTCTGAATGATAAGATGTTTTTTTCTTTTCACTCATCTCTGACGTCAGCCATGAAAAACTATTCCTTATATAAGAAAGAGAAAAAAGCTAGTTCTATCTCATGGTCTCCCTTCACCCACCTCATCACATTGGAATATCCCATCGCTGCCTCCAAACCTGAGCAGAAACTAAGAGATTCTTTAATTTCCCTCTCTCTTCTCTCATTGTCTGGGGAAGGAAGAAACAATAAATTAACGTCTAAAGAGGACTTCACCTTTGCTTGGTCTGATTCTGAATCACATTGTGAAAACTTTCTTCCATGGGCTTTTTAAAATTCAAACCAACATATCCATTATGCCAATAGATCATAGTGTTTTTGAGGGAACTATTTCCTGCCATTTTTAATATCCCTCATAGTGTCTATTCAGTCACTGGTAATGGGCAACTAGTGCTCCATCATTCATTCCACTAACCTTTACTGGGGGCTGCAGGAGCACTGTCACCTCAGTGAGTCCCAGAAAGTAAAGACCAGGCATGGGCCCTGCCTTAAAGGGTCCCCCACTCTCACTGCATGGAGAATACATGCATCCACAATAATTATAACCCAGAGTGACAACTGTTAACCTGCACAGACTCTGCAGGGTCACAGAGGAAGCCTGAAATTTGTTGGCTTGAATTTTTAAGGGTGCAGGGTGCTGGGTGTCTGGAATGCTAAATTCACTGTATACAGGCTCATGAGAATCTGTGGATTCAGGGATATCTCCTTGTCCCACTGACTTGCAAACTAAGCCCATGGCTCAGCCCGACTCCATGCAGGACTCCCAGCATCCACGCTCCCCTTGGCTCCTGGGCTGTCCATTGTTGAGGACTTTGATCAGATGGAGTCAGGCAGCCTCCTCTCACTCTACAGGAGGCCAGGCTCTGTCCCTCCATGGAGACTGATGGGAGAAGAGCAGAGAATTGGCAATCTAGTAGAAAAACAAGAAAGCTCCAATAGCATCCTCATTGATTTGGGGAGCCTGTTCAAAACTCTCAACTAAACTCCTCAGAATCAACATTACTCCTGTGTGGGCCACATGGAAACATTGAGAACAATGTCTCAGACACTAGGGTCCTGATTACTGAAGTGCCTCCATCATTTACCATTTAATCATACATCCTTTCAACACATATTGATTTATTACCTACTTGGGCCAAGCCACAACTGGCTCTGGGGGCACAAAGATGAAAGGCTATGTTCTAGAGGGAAAAAACAAATGCAGGTAAACACTTATGCAAAATGGAAGACTCTAGAAAGCAGATGTGTGTGATAGCACTGAGATCAGGGTCGTCCTATGTCATCTAGCAACCTTTTCCCTCCTCAAACAGTGACTAAGAGTTCATCCCCCAATAAACCACAAAGCTCTGATGGCTCCCTCCCCAGGGAAACCAACATTTGGTTCACCCACTTTCTGGAAGGCAGAAACGTATCTGCCAGTGATGTGACGTTGATCCACCCTGCCACACACACACACACAAGGGGCACCAACACTCCCTAGAAAGAAACACACGCAGACACACAAACCCAGAGGACTGACCTCCCTCCCTCCCTGAGTGCAGGTGGGAAGTTTCCAGAAATGCACACGTGTCAAGAAAATAGAGAGAAGAGAGCGCAGAAAACATAGTGAGGGCTATTTCCATCAGCCCATCAGGCATCGAGATGGGATTTACTTTTCCATCTATTGCTGAATTTTAAATGCCCAACCCCCACCTTTTGTCTCCGCTCTAGAGCCAGCAATTGTCAGGGTCCAAAGCTTATTTGCACCCACCATCTTTATTGAAACCACCAAGACCCTGGGGCCACTCACACCCTCCTGGCTCTGCTGTGAGTGCCAGGAGCATGGTACAGCCTTCTCTGGCAGAGGAGACATACACAGGTATCCCAAGAGAAACGGCAATTCCTCCCCAGGTTGCACTGCAGGGTAGCTACCTGAATCCTGTTGTATCCGCTAAACCCAGTGTTCTATTGCTGCCTAGCTCAATGATGGAAGCCAGGAAGAGTGTGAGCCTGGTTCACAACCTTTTGAGAGGCGTTGGAAAGAACTTCCAGGTGGTAGTCTGCACCCAAGGCTTCAGTAAGTTTCCTCTGTTGCTGCCCTACTCAGCAGAGTGAGGCCAATCAAGTGACATAAGCCAGTAGAGGGCTCAGAGGAGTCAAGAAGAGCAAGAATGGGGAGGTCCATTGTCCTTCACGCTGCAAAGAACACCCAGGCTCTGGAACCATGGCCTTGAGTTTGAGTCCTGATTCTGCCACCTGTGTGATCTTAGTACTGAGCAGTAATTCCAGGCTGTCAAGGTGGTCAGCCTGGCTGCACTCCCCTACCTGCCACTCAGGGCGGGTGTGCAGATTCCATGGCTAAGGCAAGCCAAGTTTCAGACTCCAAGGAGGGCTGCTCCAACAAGGCCAGTTTCCATCCCTTTCCCAGTGAGGTTTGTACTTATGACGGCTTTTTATGCAGATGACACCACCTTTATGACAGAAAGCAAAGAAGAACTAGAGAGCCTCTTGATGAAAGTAAAAGAGGAGAGTGAAAAAGTTGGCTTAAAACTCAACATTCAGAAAACTAAGATCATGGCAACTGGTCCCGTCACATCATGGCAAATAGATGGGGAAACAGTGGAAACAGTGACAGATTTTATTTTGGGGGGAGCTCCAAAATCACTGCAGATGGTGACTGCAGCCATGAAATTAAAAGACGCTTACTCCTTGGAAGGAAAGTTATGACCAACCTAGACAGCACATTAAAAAACAGAGACATTACTTTGCCAACAAAGGTCCATCTAATCAAGCTATGGTTTTTCCAGTAGTCATGTATGGATGTGAGAATGGGACAATAAAGAAAGCTGAGTGCCGAAGAATTGATGCTTTTGAACTGTGGTTCAAAATCTTGGAGAAGACTTGAGAGTCCCTTGGACTGCAAGGAGATCCAACCAGTCCATCCCAAAGAAAATCAGTCCTGAATATTCATTGGAAGGACTGATGCTGAAGCTGAAACGCCAATACTTTGGCCGCCTGACACAAGGAGCTGACTCATTTGAAAAGCCCCTGGTACTGGGAAAGATTGAAGGTGGGAGGAAAAGGGGATGACAGAGGATGAAATGGTTGGATGGCATCACCGACTTAATGGACATGAGTTTGAGTAGACTCCGGGAGTTGGTGATGGACAGGGAGGCCTGGCGTGCTGCAGTCCATGGGGTCGCAATAGTCAGACACTACTGAGCTACTGACCTGACACAGCTTGCGGGACCTTAGTTCACTAGGCTCCCAGGGAATTCCTTTTATGGTGATTCTAAACATCAAGCTGGAATAAGTTTACTGTAAGGCATCCCTTAGAACATAGGAAACAGGAAAGGAGACAAAGAGAGGAAGAGCTCTCCAGACTTAAGCTCTCCAGACTTAACAGGGCCCCAGAAACCTAAGATCTGCCTGGGCAGATCCTCTCAGCACTCAAACCTCTTCCTCCCCTCCACTCACTCATTAACTCGGTTCTCCTAAATGTCAGCACTCTTTCAGGCCTTGGGGACTCTGCACATGCTATTCCCACTACCTAGAAAGCCCTTCTTCCTCTTCTTCACCTGGACACTCCCAACCTATTCTTCATAACAACTAAGCTCAAGGAGTTGTTCCACCTCCAGGAAGCCTTCCTGGCCTCCTCCCAGGCTGGGCTGGGTGTTTCCTATCTACTGTGAACATCTATCTGTTTGCCCATCTTACCACCAGGCCAGGAGTCCTGGGGCTAGGGACCAGATTTCACTGATATATTAACATTCCCAGTGCCTGGCACATGGAAGGCACCTAATACATGTCTGATTCATTCATTCAACAAATATTTATTGAGTACATGCTGTGTGCCTGGCACACCAACACCACAGTAAACAAAACAGCCAACTCCCTGTCATCACGAAGCCAGGAGACAGACAATTAAACCAAATTAACCATGTAAGTGTATTATAACTCAAGTCATGGCAAATGCCAGGAAGATAAACTAAAGCAGAAAAACAAGGATGGGATTACATTAGGGAAGGGACAGCTGTTTATGCAGGGTAGGGAGTGGAGGGGGGGCACTGGGGGGACACTGAGCAGAGCCCTGAAGCAAGTGAGGATGGGCCATATGGATATTTACAGGAAGCAGGCTGACTGGATTCTACCTGTGTAAGTTTAAGGAAGTCTCCTAACTTCATTATGCCTCAGTTTCGCCATCTGTAAAATGGGAATCCTGCCTACTTCATACAATTAAGAGGTTTGTTTTTTTTAATTGTGACAGAATACACGTCAATTAAATGTATCACCTTAGCTATTTTTAAGTGCACTTTTCAATGGCATTAAGTGCGTTCACATTGTTGTGCAACCGTCACCACCATCTATCTCTAGAACTCTTTCCATGATGTAAAACTGGAACCCTGTTCCCATTAAACGATAACTTCTCATTCCCCTTCTCAGCTCCAGGCAACTGCCATCCGACTTTCTGTCTCTATGAATTTGACAGCTCCAGGTACTTCATATAAATGGAATCTTACATTATCTGTCCTTTCATGACTGGCTTATTTCACTTAATTTCTCACAGTTCATTCATGTTGTAGCATGTGTTGGGATTTCCTTCCTTTATAAAGCTGAATCATATTTCATGGTCTGTGTATATGTATACCACACTGTGTATATGTAACACTCACCCATGGATGAACACTTGGATTTCTTCCATGTTTTAGCTATTGTGAATATGCTGCTATGAACATGAGTGTACAAATGTCTCTTCAAATTCCTGCTGTCAATTCTTTTCAGTTATATACCCAAAGTGGAATAGTTGGATCACACTGTGATTTTATTTTTAATTTTTGGAGGAATTACCAAATTGTTTTCCATAGCAACTGCATCATTTGACATTTCCAGCAGCAATGCACAAGTTTTCCAGTTTCTTCACATCCTTGCCACGAATATTTTCTGCTGTTTTGATAGTAGCCATCCCAATAGGTGTGAATCTCATTGTGGTTTTAGTTTGCATTTCCCTAATGATTAGTGATATTGAGCATCTTTTCACGTGGTTATTGGACATTTCTATATCTACTTTGGAGACTATCTATTTAAGTTCTTTGCCTACTTTTTAATTTTTTTAGCTGAGCTGCGAGGCATGTGGGATCTTAGTTCCTCAATCAGGGATTGAACCTGTGCCCTCTGCAGTTGAAGTGCAGAATCTTAACCACTACACCATTAGAGACATTTCCTTTGCCTACTTTTTCTATCAGGCTGTTTGATTTTTTTTTTCCCCGCTGTTGCTTTGTAGGAGTTCTTTGAGTATTCTGGATATTAACCCCCTATCAGATATGTGATTTGCAAGTATTTTCTCCCATTCCATAGGTTGCTTATTCACTCTAATTGTGTCCTTTGACACATAGAAATTTTTTATTTTGATGCAGTTCAATATTTCTATTTTCTCTTTTGTTGCCTGTGCCTTTGGTGTCATATTGAGAAACCATTGCCACAGCCAATGTCATCAAGCTTTTCCTCTGTTTCCCCCAACAGTTTTATAGTTTCAGCTCTCAGGTGTATGTCTTTGATCTATATATGCCATTATTCTCGCACACAACTTTTTTTCTCTTTGAGTACATAGATCAGGTCTGCATCCCCCACGATATGTAGGACAGTGGAATGCATAGAAGGCGCTCAGTAAAGGAACCTTGCAGATGATAGCAGTGACTACTGGCCAGCAGACTTCCTGTATGAAACTTCTCTGAGAGAGGATAGGACAGGCTAACACAATCACCCAGTCTCAAACCAGCCCACCTCCAAAGGTTTTTAATCAGCCTTTCTTCTCTCGATTAATTGAAAATAGGAGCCAGGAATGAAGTCAAAGGCACCTACTGGGGGGCGGGCAGGGCTGGATTCTCAGGTACCTGCAGAACCACACTGGAGTTTAGCATGAAGGATGTGCTTTGGCATGAAAATGGACTCAAGAGTCCCCACGATACCATCTTCCTGCTGTTGCCACTGACCAGTAGCCAGCTATCCTGCCCATCAGCTCTCTCTACTCTGTCTCCAGCTCTGGGCAGAAATAACTGCCTGATCGCAGCAAGAAGGATAAGGCAGGAGGGTGGTGGGCATGAGGAAATAGACACAGTGCCATGACGGGAAAAACTCAGAGTGATCTTCTGGGACAAGGCAGGAAGCCTCAACTCCCAGACAGATCAAAGAGGAAACAACAGTCTAAAGACAGGACCTGGGAGGAGGAAGGAAGGACCAAGAGAGATTAGACTAGAACATCAAAAGAGAAAGGTTACACCCGTGCAGACCAGCAAATTGCCAGGACCCACTTCTGTGCTTGTAACCAGGGGAGCAACTTAAAGGCACACAGAATCCATTTGGTCAAACCACACATATGGCAAATCACACATTCACATACATTCACTCTGCTTCTGCTGTGGTCTGCATCTACTGGGGTCAGGCATGTCCCAGGCCAAGGTGGACTCGGTGACAAGAGAAGTTGTCAAACTCCCACAAAGGTTTTAAAGTTCCTATATGACAATGTGTACTCAATCACCTTCCCAGCTCCCACCACCACAGCAACCAAATCATTTGACAAAAGGAGGCAGGAGGGGATGATTCCTTCCCGTCCAGTGGCCTTGTCCTTTTGTATAATAGTTTAAGATTTTACCACCAACCATTGGGCTGCACTGTAATTGGAAGATCTCAAAGCACCTAGATGCTTATGTCAATGGAGCTAGTTTCACACCCATGGGGTTCCAGAAAGAGTATTCCAAAGCAATGTGTTGGGATAAGTGAAGTCGCTCACTCATGTCCAACTCTTTGCGACCCCGTGGACTGTAGCCCACCAGGCTCCTCTGTCCATGGGATTCTCCAGGCAAGAGTACTAGAGTGGGTTGCCATTTCCTTCTCCAGGGGATTTCCCAACCCAGGGATCAAACCCAGGTCTCCTGCATTGCAGGCAGACGCTTTAACCTCTGAGCCATAAGTATCTGCTTATTCTAAACCAATGACCCTGAGGAACCCTGCATACACGCATGCTCAGTTGTCTCCAACTCTTTATGATCCCATGAACTGCAGCCCACCAGACTTCTCTGTCCACTTAGAATTTTCCAGACAAGAATACTGGAGCAGTTTGCCATTTCTTACTCCAGGGGATCTTCCTGACCCAGGGATCAAACCCATGTTTCTTGCATCTGGCTGTATTGGCAGGCAGATTCCTTACCTGGGAAGCCCTGAGGAAGCTGGCAAAGAACAAAGAGAGAGGTTGAAAGCAACCTGGATATGTCCTTGTCCTTCTGATTTTATTTACAAATCAAGTTTTATGTTATCTCATCTTTTGATCAATAACTTATTGATGTTTCTCAACAATAACAAGTAGGAATTCAATAACTCCCAATTGCAAATGTTGGAACCACTAACACTTGAGCTGGAAGCACCTGGGGCAAGTACAAAGAACTTGGAGCCGGGCTAGCTCTGCACATCCTCTCCTGCATAGTCACCCATCGTCCCCTGCAACTAGCGAAAGCCAGCATGTGGCAGGCATCCAATAACTGGATAAGGATGGGCATGATGGAAGTGTGCTGCAGTTTCCTCATTATAAAAGGGAAACAAATATCATGGCCTTATAGAGTTTTTGGAGCATATCAAGAGCCTCTGTGGCTACAGCTGTCTCATGTCAGCTGCTGCCACTAGGGTGTTACTACATAGTGACCCACCTCCTACACATCCACGCAGCAAGATTTCCCAGAGAGAAAGAGACAGCATGATCTCGATGTCTCACATTTCCTTCTGGAAGGAAAGGAGGAACAGCAGGACGGAGAAGAGAGGACGAAGGGGAAGTCATTCATTCTGGATGCCCAGCAAGTTACCTCCTGCCTCGCTGTATTATTTCCTTCGCTCCTCGTGGCAACTCTAATGATAATGTAATTTTTCTCATACAATTTGTTCATTCCTATTTAATTTTTATTTTATATTGGAATCATTTAAATTATAATTAAATTATTATATTTATATGTAAATTATTTATACTTATTTAAATTATATTGAAATTATTTATATTTTATATTACTATATATATAGGTGATTAACAGTTCTGTGTCGGTTTCAGGTGTACAGCAAAGTGATCCAATTAGACATGTATCTATTCTTTTTCAGATTCTCTTCCCACTTAGGTTGTTAGAGAATAGTAAGCAGAGTTCCTTGTCTGTAAAGGAAGTCCTTGTTGGTCATCCATTTTCAATATAGCAGTGTGTACGTGTCCTTCCCAAACTCCCAATATATCCCTCCCCCAGTAACCATAGGTTTGTTCTTTAAGTCTGGAGTCTGTTTCTGTTTCATAAATAAATCCCTTTGCATCACTTGTTTTAGCTTCCTCATATAAATGATACCATACAATGTTTGTCTTTTTCTGCCTGACTTGCTTTGCTTAGGATGATCATCTCCAAGTCCACCCATATTGCTGCAAATCACATAATTTCATTCTTTTTAATGACTGAGTAATATTCCATTCTATATATGTACCACGTCTTCTTTATCCGGTCCTCCACGGCTGGACATTTAGGTTGCTTTCATGTGTTGGCTATTGTAGGCAGCACTGCAATGTCTAGTGATTATGTTTTATGTTTTATTTTTCCCACTCACAATGAGGAACCAAGTGAACCTAAAGCCTAGAAAGTTCAAGTTGCCCCAGGTCACAAAGCTGTGTGATTTGGACAAAGCCAGGAATCCAACAGAGCTCTGAACCAGGACCTATCTTTCCTGCAACCACCAGGGACTTGAGGGTTAGTGAGAATAAATGAGGGGGTTTGAATCACCTACCAGGAACACTTGAAATCACTTTCTCTATGTCTTTTTCACCCTTTACCCTTCAGGTAACACTGATCCCACAGAGCTGACACCTGAAACTTCAGGACCTGCTCTTAGCCATCAGTGGTGGGGAAGTACTTCGTCAGCAGGTAAGCATTTTTTAACACCACAAACAAAAATAAATTCAAAATGGATTAAAGACCCAGATAGAAGATCAGATACTATGAAACTCTTAAAAGAAAACATAAGTGGAACACTCTTTGACATAAATCACAGCAATATCTTATTAGATCCACCTCCTAGAGTAATGAAAATAATACAAAAATAAACAAATGAGATCTGATCAAACTTAAAAGCTTTTGCACAGCAAAGGAAAACATAAAATAAAAAGACAACCCCCAAAATGAGAAAAAATATTTGCAAAGAAAGCAACCGACAGATTAATCTCTGAGATATGCAAATAGCTCATGCAGCTCAATATCAATAAAACAAACAGCCCAATCAAAAAATAAGCAGAAGATATAAAAAGACTTTTTATCCAAAGAAGACATACTGATGGCCAATAAGTACATGAAAATATGATAGTTCAGTTCAATTCAGTCACTTAGTCGTGTCCAACTCTTTGCGACCCCATGAATTTCAGCACACCAGGCCTCCCTGTTCATCACCAGCTCCCGGAGTTCACCCAAACTCATGTCCCTAGAGTCGGTGATGCCATCCAACCATCTCATCCTCTGTCGTCCCCTTTTCCTCCTGCCCGCAATTCTTCTCAGCATCACAGTCTTTTCCAATGAGTCAACTCTTCGCATGAGGTGGCCAAAGTATTGGAGTTTCAGCTTTAGCATCATTCCTTCCAAAGAACACCAAGGACTGATCTCCTTCAGAATGGACTGGTTGGATCTCCTTGCAGTCCAAGGGACTCTCAAGAGTCTTCTCCAACACCACAGTTCAAAAGCATCAATTCTTCGGCACTCAGCTTTCTTCACAGTCCAACTCTCACATCCATATATGACCACTGGAAAAACCATAGCCTTGACTAGACGGACCTTTGTTGGCAAAGCAATGTCTCTGCTTTTTAATATACTATCTAGGTTGGTCATAACTTTCCTTCCAAGGAGTAAGCATCTTTTAATTTCATGGCTGCAATCCACATCTGCAGTGATTTGGGAGCCCCCCAAAATAAAGTCTGACACTGTTTCCACTGTTTCCCCATCTATTTGCCATGAAGTGATGGGACCAGATGCCATGATCTTACTTTTCTGAATGTTGAGCTTTAAGCCAACTTTTTCACTCTCCTCTTTCACTTTCATCAAGAGGCTTTTTAGTTCCTCTTCACTTTCTGCCATAAGGGTGGTGTTATCTGCATATCTGAGGTTGTTGATATTTCTCCCAGCAATCTTGATTCCAGCGTGTGCTTCTTCCAGCCCAGCGTTTCTCATGATGTACTCTGCATAGAAGTTAAATAAGCAGGGTGACAATATAAAGCCTTGATGTACTCCTTTTCCTATTTGGAACCAGTCTGTTGTTCCATATCCAGTTCTAACTGTTGCTTCCTGACCTGCATATAGGTTTCTCAAGAGACAGGTCAGGTGGTCTGGTATTCCCATCTCTTGAAGAATTTTCCACAGTTTATTGTGATCCACACAGTCAAAAGCTT
This sequence comes from Oryx dammah, assembly GCF_014754425.2. Classification (NCBI taxonomy): domain Eukaryota; kingdom Metazoa; phylum Chordata; class Mammalia; order Artiodactyla; family Bovidae; genus Oryx; species Oryx dammah. The sequence continues at coordinate 44,410,780 of NW_024070187.1, read as the reverse complement.
TGGCACAGTCAATAAAGCAGAAATAGATGTTTTTCTGGAACTCTCTTGCTTATTCAATGATCCAACAGATGTTGGCAATTTGGTCTCTGGTTCCTCTGCCTTTTCTAAAACCAGCTTGAACATCAGGAAGTTCACGGTTCACGTACTGCTGACCCTGGCTTGGAGAATTTTGAGCATTACTTTACTAGCATGTGAGATAGGTGCAATTGTATGGTAGTTTGAGCATTCTTTGGCATTGCCTTTCTTTGGGATTGGAATGAAAACTGACCTTTTCCAGTCCTGTGGCCACTGCTGAGTTTTCCAAATTTGCTGGCATATTGAGTGCAGCACTTTCACAGGATCAGCTTTCAGGATTTGAAATAGCTCAACTGGAATTCCATCACCTCCACTAGCTTTGTTCGTAGCGATGCTTCCTAAGGTCCACTTGACTTCACATTCCAGGACATCTGGCACTAGGTGAGTGATCACACCATCGTGATTATCTTGGTCATGAAGATCTTTTTTGTACAGTTCAACATCGTTAATTATTAGAGAAATGCAAATCAAAACTCCAATGAGGTATCACCTCATACTGCTCAGCATGGCCACCATCAAAAAATCTACAAACAATAAATGTTGGAGAGGGTATGGAGAACAGGGAACCCTCCTACACAGTTGGTGGGAATGCAAATTGGTATAACCACTATGGAGAACAGTATGGAGTTTTCTTAAAAAAAATAAAAATAGAACTAACATATGGTCCAACAATCCCACTTCTGGACATAAAACTGGAGAAAACCATAATTCAGAAAGATACATGCATCCCAGTGTTCATACAATAGCCGAGAGATGGAAGCAACATTAATGTCCATTGACAGATGAATGGATAAAGAAGATGTGTACATATATATAATGAAATATTATCCTGCCATAAAAAAGAATGAAATGATGCCATATGTAGAAATATGAATGGATTAGATGAAGTTAAAGACAAATATTATATCACTTATATGTGGAATCAAAAAAATGATACAAATGAACTTATTTACGAAACAGAAACAGACTCATAGACTTCAAAAAAATGCACAAGAACGGCTGCTTATTGTTATCAAAGGGAAAAGATGTGGGGGATGGATAAACTGGAAATTTGGAGTTAACACATACACACTGCTGCTGCTGCTGCTAAGTCGCTTCAGTCGTGTCTGACTCTGTGCGACCCCAGAGACGGCAGCCCACCAGGCTCTACCGTCCCTGGGATTCTCCAGGCAAGAACACTGGAGTGGGTTGCCATTTCTTTCTCCAATGCATGAAAGTGAAAAGTGAAAGTGAAGTCGCTCAGTCATGTCCGACTCAGTGACCACATGGACTGCAGCCTACCAAGCTCCTCCGTCCATGGGATTTTCCAGGAAAGAATACTGGAAAATAGATGGTCAGCAAGAACCTACTGAATAGCATAGGGAACTCTATTCAATATTCTGTTATAACCTACATGGGAAAAGAATCTGAAAAAGAATGGATCCATGTATAACTGAATCACTTTGCTGTATACAAAACATTATTAATCAACTGTACTCCAAAATAAAATAAAAATGAAAAGAAATAGAGTATCTTGTGAGGCAGAGGAGCCTATTTGCTAGGAAGGCCATTTTGAGTGGTGGTGGGGGTGGAGTTTGGGGTGGAGGTTGGCGTCGAGGTGGAGAGGGGATCCCAAGAGGAGAAATAAGTCAACTTGCAGCTCCTTCCATACGTTTCTCCATTTCTCAACCCACAACTCACTATCTGCTCATGTTTACAGTGTTACCACAGCTGCCCACTAGATGGAGTCACTTCCCCCCACTCCACCCCCAAACACACACACACACACACACACACACACACACACACACACACGCACGCACACACGCACACACGCCCACATTCACATGCACAAGCACGGCTGCTTAGGGAAACAGTGATCTTTTTTCTAAGTAAAGTCACATGACTATGATCTTTCTAAAACAGTCTTCATCCAGAAACAAAGTCATCTACTGGATCATAAAAATTTGAACCAATTACAAACTGTGGGGCCTCACCTTGCCAGATGCTACCTGGAGCCAAACCAGCTGCCCAGTCAAGGGGATCCTGACTGGTTAGGCCTGGTTGGTCTTCATGTGCTCCCAGAGTCCTGGTCCTTTCCACTGCCTTCTATAGGAACCCTGACCTGACTTCTCTGGGAGGAGAAAGTGTATTCTGGGTATTGAGAGGTAGGGGGGGGGGCAGTGGACACACTCCTGACCTCCTCACCATCCCTTCCTGCTACACCAAACTCTCTCTCCAGAGCAGAGGCAGGGCATGGGTCTGGGGAGGACAGAGGCTCCCTTTAGGAGCCGAGTGATTATTTCCCTCCAGAAGAGCAAATGTTACCGTGAGACCTGGGAGCCAGGGAAGCTGCTTCTCCCCTTGGACCCAGCACTGCATCTGTGCAGCTTGAAGGCTGCTCAGAAGAGAGGGGGGAGGGGAGAGAGAGAGGGAAGCACGGGAGAGGAAAGAGGGGAGAATGGGGGAGAGAGGAGGGCTGCAGAACAGTTTAGAGGAAGGAGCCAGACATCAAGAAGCAAAAGTGATGGTGTGGAGGCTGGTCTTTGGAATGAAAACTGTCTTTGGGGCTATTGCAGTAGGAGGATTTCAGAGAAGGAAAATTATCTCAGGCCACCAACTCCAAATGATAGCAGCACCCCTCCCTAACAGAAGCCCCTCCCAGTGAGAATTATAGGGCCCACCTGCGGGAAAGATGAGGCCCTCACTGACTGCACATAAAGATGACAGCAGCTGAGTCAGAATAGTAGCGTTCACTGAGCACCTCCCGTGTGCCCAACATTTTTATACATGTTACAGTGTGCAGTCTGGGCTCAGTTGCTCAGTCATGTCTGACTCTTTACAGTCCCATGCACTGTAGTTTGCCAGGCTCCTCTGTCCATGGACTTTTCCAGGCAAGAATACGAGAGTGGGTTGTCATTTCCTTCTGCAGGGGAGCTTCCCGACCCAGGGATCGATCTGTGACTCTTGCATCTTCTGCACTGGAAGGTGGGTTCTCTACCAGTGAGCCACCTGGGAAGTCCGTACATGTTACAGACATTTTCCTCATTCCATCTTCACTGCAGCTCTCCAAAGTAGAGACTGTGTCTATATCCCCTGAACACAAGAAGAGTTCAGGTGATTCACTGGATGTGCCGCAGAACTTTCTGGAGTAGACTAGGCCTGGAACAGGACTTGAGCCTAGATCTGTCTGAATCCAGGAGCCACTGTATCTTCACCACTATTGGCAAGGACATCGGATGAAGACTTCAGCAGGGCCATTGCATGCTGTTGCATAGGCTGTGGACTCTACAAGGGTCTCCTCCTCCCCTGGCAGGAAGGGCTTTGCATGCCAGCTACCTGTAGGGCTGTGAGCACTCAAGGGAGGGACATCCAGAGGGGCTGGATCAGCCACGGGCCTCTCTGCCATTGACCTAGACTATTTCCTCTTGTTTCTCAATAACCCTCTCAGGAAGGTATAGCAGCACCCCCCACCCACCCCCCTACCTGAGTTCACAGATTTAACACTGACAAGTTCAGTTATCTGCAAGACCCCGAGAGTGGGTCTGTGATGTGACATCATGGTCTGTGGTGTGACATCATTGGTCACTTTGCTGGGGCTTAAATCTAAATCCTTGTGGGAAGGTCACCTGGCTGGGGGGTGGCTCAGTTGCTCACAGGCTGGATTCAGCTCTCTGTGTCACTTGGTTATATCTCACTGTTTCTCCTTTTGTGGGCAAACTTGATGTAGGATGGTATTCATAAGTATTTGAATTATTTTAAAAAATCAAAAAGAATATCATTCAGAGAAAGATGGAGATGGCACACTTCCAAGGGTTTAGTTACTGTTCATAACAAGCAGGCTGATTAAGGGAGCCAGTGAGACCAGTAGCAGTGGGTACTGGTAACAGGTAACAGTGGGAACAGGTAACACCCAAAGCCCAGAGGGCTGAGAGGAGAGAACAGCGCTCCTGGAAGTAGGACGAGCTGAAGGTGGCCCAGCAGGGACTGAGGCCAAAGAACGGGGTGGCAGGAATAAACACCTTGACCTCTGTTTCCTCTCATCTCCTGATCTGTCCCAGCCTCTCACTCAGGTCAGACCCAAGGGGAAGGCAGAGGACAGGGAGCTGGGGTGATTCGATCCATAGAGATCAGCCAGCTCCACATGGAGCTCAAGATTGGAGTGAGCCACGGGGCTGGGGGAAGGTGGAGGGTGGCCTCTGTTTCCCTCTGAGAAGAGAAGGATGCTTTCCTCAGCTTCCAGGGGCTGGGGGTGTTGCTGGCAGACTGCCCTCAGCTGTCCGCCCTCATGGCGGGCTCAAGGTCCCTCAGCTCTCTGGGTGAAGTGCTTGGGCAACACTGAAGAGTTGCTGAGGGTGTGGAGCAACAGGAACTCTTCTACTCAGCTAATGGGAGGCTAGATTGGTGTTGACCGACTGGAGACCAATCTGGCAAAAGTAAACAAGGCTGGATATTTGCAGACCTCTTGAGTTAGCAATTCCGCTCATAGATAAATACTTTGAAGAAACTCAAGCAAGAGCACAAGAATGTGGCACGAAAATATTCACTGAAGTATTGTTTGTAATGGCAGAAGCTTGCGACAGCCTCAGAATGGCCATCCACAGAAAAATGGATAAATAACTTGTGATGTATTAACATGATGGAATGTTCTAGAGTTGAAATGACTGAACTATAGCTCTGTGGACCAATATGGGCAAATCTCCAAAGCATAATATTGAACAACATAAAAGGTAAGTTGCAGAAAGCTGTACACAGTGGCATAACAGTTTATTATGTATGTACATAGTATATATTATTACATAATGAAAACTTTATATTATAAATAAACAGAATTTTAGCAACTTATAATAATAGAATTATTTAAGGAGACAGTATTTGTATCAATAATATAAAAACATGCCTATGAGTAGTAGCCAAATTTAGAGAGAGGGAGGAAATGCATGGGTATATAGGGGACTCCCAACTGTGTCTGTAACACTGTTCTTTTATTGGAAATCTGGCAAAATGGTGAAATTTTATAAACCCAGATAGCAGGTGCATGGCTGCCAGGCTGTTCTGCTTGCTGGCATCGCGCATACATTTTGAAGATCTCTGATATTTAACATAATTCATTCTGGGACCCTTGGGCTCAGTATTTCAAATCACACCTCTAATTAACCAATTTCAGTCACATGTTTCTTAAACACTTTGACCCTCCTCTAAAACCTGCCCTCCCGCTGTGTGAGAGAGTTCAGTTCTCACCTCACTGCCCTGAAATTTGGGCAAGTGCTCTCTTGTTGCCTGGAGAATCCCAGGGACAGGGGAGCCTGGTCGGCTGCCGTCTATGGGGTGGCACAGAGTCGGACACGACTGAAGCAACTTAGCAGCAGCAGCAGCAGCAGCAGCAGCTCTCTCGTTAAGTCCAGCATTTGCTTCAGTTTGTTTTCAGAATCATCTGACATGCAGGCTGCCACCAAGCACATTTGACTTGCTTTTGCTTCATCACTTGAGAGGCTTCAAGTCCTGCAAAAGGACTCAGGAAATACAGTCTCCCTCCCAGGGAACCCCGCCCAGTCCAGGTACCAGGAAACCTAAGGACACAGGTCCAGAGAGAATGGCTCTTCCAGCAACGGTGGCACCCAGAGGCTTGGCTTCCCCGCAGAGCCCTCGGCTTATCTACACCCTCAGGAGGCTTCTGGGGATTGCCTTTGCCAAAAGCAGAGACCAACTCCAGGGTTTCAAGGATTTCACAGCTTGGGCAGAGTGCAATGCCCCCTCTGAGTTATTTCCTGAAATCCATACTAAAAAGGCCTTCAAGGAAATATCTAATCGACTTCGACTTGAGTCCTGACAAAAAACCAAAATTGCCTTCCATTTTCCTGTCTCAGAACCCCCAACTCCCACACACATGCAGCCTCTGCTGCCTCCTCCAATCCTTTCTAAATATAAAAGGAGAACTCAGCAACTCCAGGGATGAACCGGCAGCACCCCAGAGCGCAGGGGGTGGTGAGCCCCTCGTGGTCTTGTACCCATCATCACCCCACTCCCTGAGGGCATGTATCCAGGGGAGCCACTCCCCTTCTCTCTGGGCACCTCTGTTTTCTCTCTGCTCCTCACTGGGCATCAGCAGGGCTGCTGCACCTGCCAGGCAGGCGGCCATGGAACAGGCCAAGAAGTCATGCCTGAAGGGGCCTACCTCCCAGTGGGGGTGACAGGCAATTTACAAGTAAACTAACAGTCACACAGTATCACTGCAGGTGGACACATGTGCCAGGTGGAGAAGCAAAGTGAGAGCAGGAGGCAGTGCATGGAAGTAGGAGAGACCATGCCTCATTTGCAGCATCAGGAAGCCTCCATGGGGAAGCAACTTCAGAGAACACAGGGTGGGAGCCAGGTCGAGACATCTGGGGGAGAATGAATCCAAGAAAAGGGACCAGCAAGGATGCGATGGGAGATGCAGGTGGTGAGGCAACCAGGGCAGACCTTGCCCCAGTGCTGTGAGAGTACTGTCACGGCCGCCATGTTACAGAGGACGAGACAGAGGGTCCAGGAGGACACGAGGCTTGCCAAGACCCCACAGCCAGTACGTGCTGGCTGAAGCCAGGCTGTCTGACTCTGAGAGGCATTGCTCCACGTCTCCCTATCATAGGACACACACAGATCCACGGCCCATATCCAAATCCTGGATCAGCTGTGGGTCGAAATCCAGGAAACTCCAATTTAAGAATGTTCATGCAGTTTGGTATGGCACGTCTGTGATACACCCAGGGGATCCAGGACAGCACAAAATTAAACATAAGAACATAGCATGACAAAATCAGATATAGTAATATTTCTGCACCAAAATATACAAATCTTCACACTCAGTGGAGCTATTAATAGCCTCCATTCAGGTGAGGTTTTGCCACCAAATTCAGGTCACATTTTGATACCAAGCTAGTTACAAAAGTAAATAGCAAACAATTTTTGGTTTTCACAGCCTTTAGGATTTCCACTAAAAGCATGAGGGTCACAGAGTTATAGCTTCTGAAAATGACAGCTTTGTGAAGACAGGTGGTGGAGAAGCCAGCTGGAAACGAGGCTACCCATGTTCCCATCGTGGCATGGCTCAGCCTGAAGGACCTGTCCCCAAGGGGGCTGAGCGCTTGGGGTGTGAACTTCCTCCTTAGCAAAGGAGCCAACAGTCGCTCCAGAGCAGCTGGCAATGCACAGGAGAAAGAAGCAGAGTCCAGATCAGGGGAGAAAAGGGGACAGGAAGGCCCAGCTTTACCAACAAAGCACCACAATGGAAGCTTTCTTTATATTTATTATATAATAATATAGATTATATGGTCTTCCCTGGTATTCAGAGGTAAAGAATCCACCTGCAATGTAGGAGACATGGGTTAGATCCCTGGGTAGGGAAGATCCCCTAGAGAAGGGAAAGGCTACCCACTCTAGTATTCTTGCCTGGAGAATGGACAGGCAAGAATGAACAGAAGAACCTGGCGGGCTACAGTCCATGGGGATACAAAGAGTTGGACACGACTGACCGACTAACACACACTTCACATATAGTATATATTTTTGGCCTTGCCATGTGGCATGTGAGATCTTATTTCTCCGACCAGGGATTGAACCCATACCCCTTGCACTGGAAGTATGAAGTCTTAACCACTGGACCACCTACCTAGGAAGCCCCTAGAAATTTTCCTTTCAGCTCTTCTTATAGTGCCCTTGTTAGACTGGGTTGAGTTTGAAAACCTAGCCAGAGGCAGAGAAGTTTGCAGGGGTTAATAATCACTTGCCTGTTGCTCTGGCTAAGCCATGAGGAAATCACCATGGGAAAAGAACAAAAGAAAAATATAGCAATACAGTACAATCTAAACAAAAGTACATCAGGTTGATTAGCTGGGTCGTCATGCCCTGCTAAGCTGAGGAAAAACATAGTGTGGACCTTGGAAAGCCAGGTCAGTACAAGTTCAGAACACTGCTTGTTTTCCCAAAGCATATGCGGGTCTATGACCTCCAGCTGGGTGATACCCCTTCTACAAGAAACTAGCAAAGATAGTTCAAAGTAATCAATCAAATGGGAGACATGACCAGGGATACAGGAGGCTGATTTTATGGTAGCACAACAGATGCTTTCTGCTTGCCAAGATACTAAATAAAAGTGATGTGGTTCTGAGGAACAGGGTTCTTGATCCAAGAGGTCTTGAGTCCCCCGGTCCCATCTTTAAAACTTTAATTCTGTCTCTAGTTTCTATTCCCAAACTGTGGGTCAACTATTTTTTATCCCTACCTGCTATGCTGGCTGCAGCAGAAGTTAAAGTTGGGAGAGACAGAAAAGCATCTTTGTTCAGATTGAAAAAAAAAAAATCAATCTGGTGCCTAAGTCTTGGTCCTCCTGCCCCTATTCCTACCAAGAAATGCAAACCAATTCTGAACCCCTCCCTGGGCTCCTCCTCCCCAACTGCCTTAGACGGGCCAGAAACTGGAGTAAGGCTGAAGGCGCTGGGTAGAGGAACCAGGCTTAGAGGAGCCATTTCTTCCTCTGCCTCTCAGCCTGGGGAAGAGTTCTTGACCATCATCCCCACCCAAGGTCAGGTGGAAACTCACAGTCCACATATGGCCTTCACTTCTGTCCTAATCAGCTTTACGATTCACTGAGAATCAAATGGCAACAGAAGTGAGAAGGAAATGACACAGTTTCCCTAGGGAAATTGGGAAAATAGCCATTCATTCATTCAATTTTTCAATAACTGTATTTTGAGCACTTGCTCTGTGCCAGGAAGTTTACTGAGCACCCACCATATGCATCAGAGAACAGGGCAGCAGAAGCCCTTGTTCTCAGTGGAGAGGGCAGTCAGGCATGGATTCAATATAGCATCATGGGCAAAGGTGATGGGTGCCTCAGAGGTGGGGAATAAGAGCACAGAATAGGGACATCAGGGTGCCCCGGCAATAGACAGGGTGTTAAGTTGAGCCCTACCAAGACTGCTCTCTGCTCTGTCCTTAGATGACATCATCACACCCAGGCCAATGTCTGAATTTATGTTACAATTTAGTCCATTCTTCTGAACATTCCCAGAGAGGTAACAATCACACTTGTATATATCAAGGGCATCTTGAATTCTATGCGTCCAAAGTCAAGCTAAAGACAATGCGTGGAAATAAAACCTAAACACACACACATACATACCCGATGTTCACACATATCTTCAAAGACATTAGGCAAGATATTGCAGCTCTATACGAAGGAGGAGGTGGAGGAAAAAAAATTATAATAGCAATCAAGGAATAGGAAAGAACTCTTGGAAATTAAAATATGCTAGAAAAAATAAAAAATAATTAGAAGATTGGAAGACAAAGTTGAGGAAAGAAATCTTTAAAAAAATAACACAGAAGTCAGTAAGATTTTCAAAAATAATGAGAGAAAGATAAAAAAATAAGAGAATCAGTCCACATGAATTCCAGAGAAGGAGAACTGGGAAACTGAAGAGCAGAAAAAAATTAAGCAACATTTTTTTAAAGTCCCCAAACTGAAGGACATTCAGTTCTGGTGGTGAACTGTAACTGTCTCGTTCTGACTTGAGAGAGCATTTTTTAAATTTTCAGGAATTTCTTAAGCTGCTTGCTAAGCAAAACCAATATTCACAGATATAAAAACTTACAATTAAGTAAATTGTGTTAAAAGCAAATGCAATGAATACTCAAAGTCTATTACTTCCTAATTACCACATTTTACTACCTTTTACAACATGTCACTATTATATATCTTTCGAGGCTATTAATGCCTATGTATCTGTATCTGTGAGGTCCAATAGCTTTGTGGCCTGACTTTCGTCTCACTCTTTAACACAGACGAAAATACCCACTAACATGGATGTGGGACGTACACTTGTTCATCAGTGACGTGAACACCTCTCCTGAACTGAATAGGAAACAGGTATTGCTTCATTTTTTCTGGTTTTGTCAAATCATGCCTGAGTTGCCACTAAAGGTATAAAGAGTTCAACAACAACAACAATGAAAGCATTCTGAGAGCCCATCAGCCATGCTGAATTAACAGCAGAGAGTACTGCATATTTTATTATCATTTGTAAATGATGGGCCTGACTTTCCAGATGAAAGTCCATTAACAGCTCAATAAATGAATAAAAATCATCCCACCTAAACACATTAGCATGAAACCTCAGCATACTGGGGGAAAAGGGAGGGTACAAAAGGCACCCAGAAGAGAAAATAGAAACAAGACCAACCAGCAGGTCATCACACATGACGGACGAGTCACTGGCAACAGGAGAGCTAAGGGATAAGGTAGCAACGCCTTCAAAACTGTGAGGGGAACCATTTCTGACCTTGAAGTGTGCACCCAACCAAACTGTCAGTGGACGTCAGAACAGAGCAAAGACAGTTTCAGAGATCAGCCATTTTAGAAAGTTTATTCCTGTGTACCCACTCCCAGGAAACTTCTAGGAAACATGATCCCCTAAAATGGAGACGTGGCTGAGAGAGAGGAAGGTACAGACCCAGGAACTAAGTGCAGAGACGCTGGGGGTGGGAGGGAGTGCGGGATGCCGGCGGCGACAGCTGCAGGGCTTCGGGGCGGTCAAAGCCTCCTCCTGTTTCGTGTTGTCTATGGTCCCACCTCTCCCTCTTTAATTATAAGAAGCCTGGTACTCACATTTCCAAAACCCCTGGAACAAAGATCTTGAGTTTTGTTCAACCAAAAAAAAGTACATCTCAGTCTTGTTTTCTGACCCATAATTCAGGTGTTCCTCAGGCCTCCCAGAGACTTTTGTGAAGACTGCAAAGTATTGAAGGCCTGGTGGTAAATGAAGGTCACCAAGTAACCAGGGCAGTGGGGCATGTGGCCAGGTAAGTCATTTTAGTGAGCACTTACTATGTGCCTCTAGCCACTGAGAACGAAGGTAAGCAACAAGTATTTGCAAATGATTGCATTGCCCCATGCAGGTACCATGCAGGTACCAGCCAAACACAGCAGTCTTCAAACCCAAAGTGTCAGAAGGCAGAGCCAGGAGGAACCTGGGAGAGAGGGAGGCAGCGGTGCCCACGCCTCTGATTATGAATCAATGCCATTCCCCACCCCTCTCCTTTAGATGGGTGATTGCAGAGCAAAGGGACTCCTCCCAAAACAACCCTTCAAAACTGTGTGCAGACGAGCCCGTCCCCTTGCAAATGGCCACCCGAGAGGCCACTCTTGTGCTCCAGCCCATAGTACTGTCTTCCCAAAAGGTTAAGACAGACCTCCTTGGCAGCTGCCGCCAGCCCCCATGGCACCTTCTCTTGAGTGCCCTCAGTGGAAAAAAAAGTCTTCATCCTTTGAGTCTGAGGGCATTGAAACCAAAGCTGATGTCTGAGGTGACACAAAAATAAGGAAATTTTCCTTTACCAGAAAGACAAATGTAACCAAAGCAATGAGGTGAATGGCATTACCACCACAGGCTGAGTTTACTGAGTGGGCTGGGTCAGCGCTAGTTCATCCCTTTCCATGAACGTTATCCCCTTGGCCCTCACCAGGACCCAGGGAGGCTAGGATGAGTGTCCCCATTTCACAGATAAAGAAGATGAGGCTCCAAGTAGTTAAGTAGCCTGGTTAAGTTCTCATCATGACTAAGTGGCAGAGTGTGGCCTGGGAGCTGCTCTGTCTGCCTCCAGAGCTTTTCGGTGGGACTAGGTAGGGGAGGGGGAGAAGGAAGGGACCACTTGGAGAAGGCAGTCTTTGTGCAGGAAGGAGAGACAATGGCAGAAAGACTCATCCTGAGGAAGGAAGGGAAGGACAAAGCACTGCAGGGAAACCCACGTGGGGTTGGTGTCCCCGGGAAACCTGAAACGGGGAGCAGTGAGGGTAACAGAGGTACAGAAACGCCTCAGCACTTGAGCACAGGGACCTGAAAAAGATGTGCTTTTTTTTGCAGTAAGCCTAAATTAGCAAATCCCTGCAGAAGGATTTCACTGACCTGCTTTTCAGTGTTTCAGGATGCCTTCATGAGGCTATGTCCAGAGGCAGGAGGATTCAGAGCCACCCTCATGATAATAAGCTCAGGATCTTCCCCCAGGTGAAATCAGAAACTGTCCCTAATAGGTTAGAGGGGAAGAGGAGAGAATAAAAAAGAGAAAGCTGCTGCAGATTGGTAGGTGGAAAGTTGAACAAGCAAAGGAAGCTAACAAATGAGGTTTGTCTGGGGTGGCCCCAGATTTCCACACTTGTCCATTGGTTTTAAAGTTTATGTAGAGGCCTTAAATGGGTTCAAATGGTCTCAACAGCACTTTATCTCAAGGTTGCATTCTTGAGACAGCTCCCAGTGTTGGAACAGTGGGAAGAATGTAGACTCCAAGGACAGGGGATGGGTAGGAGCCTCTGATTGCCAGGGTCCCCTCACAGGTCAACTGGTGGTCACAACCTGTCAATGACCTCCTCCAACACATGAACAGCAAAGAATGCATTGAAACTAGATTTTATACTTACACGGTAATTCATTGGTTTTGCATAACACGGTGCTGATTAGGTCCTTGAAAATTTTGCTCTAGACAGATTAAATATTGCCCTCCTCCTTGCAAACTTTTTGCACTGTGCATTTGCTTAGCAAATCTTTTCATCAAATATTGATCAACCCTTTTCTATTTAAAATGAACAGGATCTAAATTAGTGAGCTGTGACCCAAGTTAGACGTTTGTTTCAGCCCAGGCTCACTGACTAACCTCACTGCCCAGAAGACCCCCGCCATACCAAGATGGAAAAAAAACACAGCAGAAGTTCTGCGGGCTCGAGAATGAAGCAGACTCGTCAACAGGCAGACATTCTCCAGGGTGTTTGTGCCTCGGCTTCACCAGGAGGTCCTCAGTCCTTGTGAACAGCACAAACTTGAATTCTAAGTAAAAGTTTGAAAACTGCAACTAGATCATGAAAGCTTCCTTGGTCATGAGTCCAAAAAACACAGGAATGGCTACATCATTTACAGGTCGCAATATGGAATGAAAATACAGGGCCTCTTGTCAAGAATTTCAAGATGGTGCCAGCAGAGTGAGAAACTGAATATACAGCCAACAGGCAGACCATGCATGAAATAGGACTCTGACCTACAGCCTACAGCAGCTTGCCCAGAAAACCGACTCATCTATGATAACCAGCCCAGGAAACCATCTGCTTTCTATAAACCATTTATGCAGGAAGGGAGACAGCCACCTCAACAGTGGCAATCCAGGAAGCCAAAGAATCTTCTTGCAACAATCAGCCTCAATAGCCAATGATCAGTATACATCACTTCATGGCAAATAGATGGGGAAACAGGGGAAACAGTGACAGACTATTTTTTGGGGCTCCAAAATCATTGCAGATGGTAACTGCAGCCATGAAATTAAAAGACGCTTGCTTCTTGAAAGAAAAGCTATGACCAACCTAGACGGCATATTAAAAAGCAGAGACATTACTTTGCCGACAAAGGTCCATCTAGTCAGGGCTATGGTTTTTCCAGTAGTCATGTATGGATGTGAGAGCTGGACTAAAGAAAGCTGAGCACCAAAGAATTGGTGCTTTTGAACTGTATGGTGTTGGAGAAGACTCTTGAGAGTCCCTTAGACTGCAAGGAGATCCAACCAGTCCATCCTAAAGGAGATCAGTACTGAGTGTTCATTGGAAGGAATGATGTTAAAGCTGAAAATCCAACACTTTGGCCATCTGATGCAAAGAACTGACTCATTGGACTAGATCCTGATGCTGGGAAAGACTGAAGGCAAGAGGAGAAGGGGACGACAGAGGATGAGATGGTTGGATGGCATCACCGACTCAATGGACGTGAGTTTGAGTGAACTCTGGGAGTTGGTGATGGACAGGGAGGCCTGGTGTGCTGCAGTCCATGGGGTTGCAGTCAGACATGACTGAGCAACTGAACTGAACTGAGGTAATCAACAGCTTTCCTAATTTCTGTCCTTGCTTCTAACTCAGGACCAGCCCAATGAGGTCAAATGCACACTCCTAACCAGCCACATAGGATGTCCCGCTTCTATTAGGCCTCCTTCAGCCTCCCGGGGCCCACTGCCTCTAGTCAGAGTAAGCTTGCAGCCTTCCCTCTTCTTCACTCTAAAGCATTCCCAGCCCTTCAGCCTGCTCTCTAGTCTCTGCCCAAAGGCAAGGCTGCCTCCCTTGCTCAGGAAAGCTCAGAATAAACAGCCATTGCTTGTTCTCATGTGGTTAGTTCCACAGAGCATTAAACTGAGCCTGAGCCCTTCAGAGCATGAGGCCTGTGTTGTACCCATGTGTCAGGAAACCAGCCCAGCATGAACAGCATAGCCAAGCAAACTGCTGCCCTCTGCAGGGCCTTTCAGCCATCCTCCAACTTGCAGGCCACATCGACCTCTGGAACCCCGTCTCCTGATGGGGACCCTCCCACATATCTTCCTCTCTAGAATGTTCTTCCTAGGCCACTGGGCCTGGCAGAGTGCTGCCTGGCAACCCAGCATCAGTCAGAAAGGCCATGTGGTGCCCGATCTTCCTGGACTGAGGCATTCCCACAGGTCAGGCTCAGCAATTTGCATGGGGCAGTCGTGGGGAGCAGCTCCTCCTACCTTGGGTGGCTCAGCTCTGCTGCCCTGGCCCAGGGTGCTGGGAACCTTCCGAGCTGGCCAGCTTGGCGCTAAAGTTAAGACTTCTCAGGCACTAGGGGGTGCTGTGGCTTCGCATATAGGACTCAAGGTGCTGGACTCCCATCAATTTCAAGGGCAGGGCTTCCAGTATGGCACAGATCTTCAGTGAGGATTTACCACCAGGTAGCAGGGGTCCCTGCCCTGGAGGAGTTCGCCTGCCAGAAGTGGAAGGTTTGTTGTTCACAAGAAAGGGAGGAAGTGGTTGATGTCAGAGATGTACTGTGTGTGATAGGAAACTTGGCTGACCCCGTCTCTCACCAGCTGTGTGGCCTTAGGCAAATTATCTAACCTCTCTGGGCTTCTCCATCCTCCTTGGTACAAAGGGAAATTAACAATGCTCCCTTTTTCTGGGGTGGGGGCAGCTGGACAAGTTCATACCCACAGTTGATTAGTCCAGGTCCTCTCCTGGGGTTAGTGTTCAGGAAACACAAAGGGTATGGTGAGGATTCGAGGCAGAGATGACAGCTAGCCTGGGACTGGGATGGTGAGGGCTGGAGGAGTAAAAGGAGGCTTTGGAAAAGCATTTGAACTGGACTCTGGGACCAACAGAGGGGTAGCAGGTCTTTATTCTTCCAAACTAGGTGGGCACATTTTGCACCCTTGTCCCCTTAGAGCCACACCACTCCTCTCTGTTCTGCTTCAACCCATAAAACATGTCTTCATTTCCTTTACCAGTGATTTTGTGTACTGTCATCTTCACCACATTCTGGCAGCAAACCATCATCCGTCCCTCTGGATTCCAGAAATGTGGACCACGTGGCACGTGTCACACATCTAGTGTGCAGCCCAGAGCAAAACTAGCTGTAAAATAGTCTTGCATTTAAACGTAAACAGACCCTTATACTAATTTTGGAACTAAGGGCAGTGAAAAGTACTGGGTTAGACATTTGAGAGGTCTAAGGCTCACATGCTCACCGAGTTGCTGAGCCAATTTGCAAATCTGTTCCTCCAACTTCTGTTCCTCAAATGGAAACTACATTATTACAGTTCCTGCTCCATCCCAAGACTGTCACCTCAGGTCCCTTTTACATGTTGGATGAGTAAATGGGATAACTGACACGTCATGCTCTGAGCTATTTTGTGGAAAAACTTAAGACGGAACTTATTTTCTCGACACTGCATTATCATTGATTCTAGCCCACAACTAACGGGCCAAGTGTGTTTTCTCGTCTGTATTCCACAGAGTCACACAGTCCCTCTCAGTGTTCGCCACCAAGCATCCTGTGTTTTGAATGGTTTCTCTGCTGCAAACTGCAGATTCACCCCCTGCCTGGCCCATGTATTTATTCAGAAGATCATTTCTGCTTCTTACCTGCTTCCCATCTTCCGTGGAAGCCTTTACCCAGTGGAAGTCTATAGACCAACAAAATGCAAAATATCCTGATGCATTGGGAATGAGACAGAGAATGTCCACAGCACAAATATAGTGGGTAGCTTCCTCACCGTCACTTTTCTGGGGAGAGCACGGCTCTGAGTCCTGAACACATACACGAGCCTGCTGAGTAGGCAAGGAGAGAGGCTACGGTCACAGGCGTGGGCAGTGCTGTCTTGGAAGAATTGACACTGACCTTGGGGGGCAGGATTTGGGGTCCCCCACATATTCCCAAATGGGCAGGAAAAGCAGCACTGCTTCCCCTCACAGCCTGTTTCCTCACAGAGCTGATGGTGATTTTGAAGGACGGAGCTCTGAGAATGAAGCCTTGGCATCACTGTCAGTCGTGCCATACAGACATCATGGTGGCTGCATCCTGCAGGAAGACTGTGGGCCAGTGCGTGGTTAGGGGCAAGGCAGCCAAGGCATGGGAGAGAGAGTGGGGTTGTGGAACAGACCCCAGAAAGGCAGCACGTGTTGCGGTTAGCAGCCAGGGTGCTGCACCAGGCATCCCCATCCTGCCCCTGCAGCCTGTGTGATTCCTGTGAACAAGCAAACGTTTCCTGTGCCTCAGTTGCTCCATCTGTGAAATGGAGATGATGCTAATAATAGCACTTACCTTGTAGGACTGGGCTGAGGCTTGAATGAGTTATTTGTGCAGTGTGCTTGGAATGGCACCTGGCTCTTACTAAGTACTCAGCTGTAGCAATTATTGCTACCTGGGGTTTTGCATCCTGGCTGTTACATTGACTAGCTGTGTAATTGGGATACATGGAACCTCTCTGAACATTTTTCTTTTCTCTGAACTAAGGAGAGCAATTCCTTTGTTGCAGAGCTGTTCAGAGAACCATATGAGATAATGTATACAAAGCCTCTCCCACACTATTTCTCTTTCATGACAGGTCTGCACAGGAGAACCTTGGAAAACCAAAGGCACACAGACCAGGAGGAGGGGGATGGGCGGCAGCAGGTGCAGGTAGAGACCCTCTGATTACAACCAGCCTCGGGTCTGGCCCAGCCTGGCCCCGGAACATCTGGCCCTGAGCACTCGGGACTTTTGTGTACACTTTGGTAGATGCAGAGGTCCATGGGCCAGCTGGGGGCTAGGCCCTCCTGGGTGTGCTAAGCAGCCCAGTGCCATCTCCTGGGGGCCTGGGAGCTGCCTGGTTTTTCAAACAGCCGGAGCCCCTAAACAGGGTAGCTCCCCTCCCGGTGATGCTTCAGATGACCCAGGAGAGCACCCAGCACCAGAGAGGACCTGAAATGCACCCCACGCTGGGGAAAAGACGGGTGCTTCAGTGCCTGCCCATCCCTGGTCCTGCCCTGGGCCTCTGAGCAGGGCTCACTCCGGTCCACTCTCTCAGGCAATTGGATTGGGCCACCTCCTCACCCCACAGGATTATCTCTGTGACCAGCGCTGTGCTAAGACAGGACCAGACAGGGGCACCTGTTTCCCAGAGCCAGCGAGGAGAGCTGCCAAGTCAGCTTTAAGGACCTCCCCACGCCTCCCCATCATGGCCTTTAATCATATCTCCCAGATGGAGGCGGTGCCAACCTATAGCTGATACAGGACTGGAAGACACTGCTGTGCTCACAAGCTGGCTTCGTAATTTTTTATTCTGCACCGGGTCCTCTATAACCCTGGGCTCTGCTTTGATCTCTCCAGAGGTCAGTGTGGGGCTTGGGGGCCCAGCCTTGCCTCAGTCCGCCTGGGTCCAATTCCCTGCTTCCTCCCAACTTCCTAAGTAACCGAAGTCACAGATCCTCCCCTGGGCCTCTCAAAGCCCTGAGCACAGGCAGCTTTTCAAAGAGCTGTCAGCTCCTCCTCCAAATGCACTGGTGATCCCAGCACCCTACTTGGGGTAATTTTCTCCATCCTGCTTGCTGTCATTTTTGTTACATCAACAGCCACATGGATGAGTCATCCAAAAGCACCAGGCAATTCTTGATCTACTGAGCCCCAGTGATCTTCTCCTTCCCTAACACCACGGCCCCAGTTCCCTTGTCCTCCGTACCATTCACTGCAAACCACACCCATCTCTCCATCCCTCTGAATCTAAAACCCCACAATCCTCCACCTTCTAACCCACTGACCCTGTCACGGTGTTACTACCTTCTCCAAGCCCCCTTATCCCTTTCTTGTTGCAGTGGTTTGACAAAACCATAACCCAGATTAAAGCCAAAGCTCCACCTAATTCACCCAACATCTGAGCAGCAGGAGAAAATGATTCCATTAATTGGGTTCATTAACTTATGCTACAAATCTCCAGCAGACCTTCAATGCTAACACTTCCTCAGTGAATTCACTTTTCCTCTGAGGTCAAGGATTTCACACATTTTCTCTCGTCATCTCTCTCTGCTGAGACGGTTATCTCTTGGGGAAAACTGTCGTACCCACAGTTCCATCAGCCACGAGCACCTGTCCCCACACACTCCTGTGAGCGTGGAAGGAACACCATGCTCCAACCCGAGGCTGACCATTCCTCTGGCCGTTGGGTCTTGGCCCTTCGCCTTCTCGAGGGCTTCACTTTCACGTATTTCTCCCTTCCTCTAGAAAGGTCAATGTCTCTCTTGTGGATCACTCCTCTGGTAATGTAAATATGCCTTCAGAGAATCCATCTTTTTAAAAAAAGCCTCCAAAGTCATGTCTCTAGCCTCTTTTCTCTCCTCTCTTGCAGCAAAATTCTTCAAGACTTGCCTACTTCTGTGGGCTCCACTTCCTCACTTCACATCTATTTCATATCCACTCCAATAGGGCCTCTGCTACCAACACTCCTCTGAAACACTGTGTCACCACTTTTATACTAAAAATCACCTTTCCAAATATACCATCTCTATCCAAAACCAAAAGTGAAAAGACATATGTATCCCATTGTTCACATAGCACTATTTACAATAGGTAGAACATGGAAGCAACCTAGATGTCATCAACAGATGCCTGGATAAAGAGGTTGTGGTATATTACAATGGAATATTACTCAGCCATAAAAAGGAACACATTTGAGTCAGTTCTAATGAGGTGGATGAACCTAGATCCTATCATACAGAGTGAAGTGAATCAGAAAGAGAAAGATAAATATCATATTCTAATGCATATGTATGGAACCTACAAAAATGGTACTGAAGAATTTATTTCCAGGGCAACAGTGGAAAAACAGACATAGAGAATAGACTTATGGACACGGGGAGAGGGGAGGAGAGGGTGAGATGTATGGAAAGAGTAACATGGAAACTTACATTACCATATGTAAAATAGATAGCCAAGGGGAATTTGCTGTATGGCTCAGGAAACTCAAACAGGGGCTCTGTATCAGTCTAGAGGAGTGGGATGGGGAGGGAGATGGGAGGGAGGTTCAAAAGAGAGGGGATATATGTATACCTGTGGCTGATCCATGTTGACATTTGACAGAAAACAACAAAATTCTGTAAAGCAATTATCCTTCAAATAAAAAATAAATTTTTAAAAAAGCAAATGTAATTTTGAAAGCATTCTGGAGCTCTAAAACGAACTAGAAAGGGAAGATAGAAAAATACAAATAAAAGTACTAAATGCATCAAAACTTCCAGTGATGAATGACTAAAGGTAACTTCTTCCTGATACAGGGATGATTCCTGATACTACCTTTTGACAGAAAAGACTAAACTTTTCCTTCACATTCAATATATATTTTCTTTAACACTAGTTCTGCACCCAGTATTAAAAAGAAATCTCGGTAAAAGGAGAAAGCCTCTCACAGTGGTTATACCATTCAGAGAAGAAGTAGAATAAAAAACTCAAGGAAAATTTACTGTTTATTTTGTAAAGAAAATTAAGTGGTTCAACACATCTTCGATCACCATCTATGTCCTTCCTGACATGAGAACATATAAAATAACAGCAAGCCAGATCATGAGTCTAGCTCGGGGTCTAGTTTTTCTACTTTAATAACCATCTCTGGAGCTGATGCAGCAGTACCAGCTTGCTGGGTCTCTGCTTCCGACTCAGACAACACCTCTTCCTTTACTTTTACAGGCTTGTTACCAGCCTCCTCCTCTTCATCCGAAGACTCATCAAGCTCCCATTCATCATCTATGTCCATTTCAAATACTCTCACATGACGGAGATTTGAGCTTAACTGAAGAAAAGGCCAAATAAAGAAATTTAAAATGGCTTAATATATTATATATTAAAAATCAGAAATCTGAAGAGTAGTTTCATAGGAAAATTATTTTCCCATCAACTTACAACAAAATCACTCAACTCAGCTTTCATTCTGTACTCCACATATACAGTGACAATTTCAAGATTAATAAAATCTAAAACAGTTAATAATTACTTAGTAAGCTTTCTCAGAATAAGAGAACTAAATAGCTAAGACCACTACATGCTCATAATCAACAGAAGCTTTATCACAGAATGTTTGCACTGAGAGGACCTTACAGATCCTGCCACTTCTGTTACTCTTAGTACCAATTTGTAAATACTTACCACACAGGACACCTTTCGAAAACCATTCCCAGCAACATACTGTGCTTTCATACTTTCCAGTAATCTCCAGTGCTTCTCAAAGTGCATGGTACGGGTGGGGATAGCACTGCGCTGCTCATCTAGCCTAGAGAGGGAAGAAAGCCGAGCCAGGAGTGAAACGGGGCTCTTCTCCCTCGTTTACTAGGGATGGCGTCAGGGTTTGATTAATACCAATATTCCCATTTCCAACATAATTCTCCCAGCTATTGTATAAAAAAGCTGTGATATTATATTCTATGAAAACACTGCACTTCCAAATAGATCAAATTATCTTATTAAAGCAGAAACCTTAGAAAATAAGGTTTTTGACTCACTTTTAAGGTAAGCAAATGAACTCATTTTATTAATGAATCTGCTTACTTAAATCTCAACCTAAAGCTAGCTCTTGGAAGTGAACTTGAACCCCTTCTGTGGCTACTGAGGTCCTAATTCTGAAAGGAAAATACCAAAGACAAATCTAAAATAATTCTACTATAAACTAGGGCTAATGTCATCCTTGAAAACAGAAGTGCTGCTCTCCACACAAAATAATTCCCCACCTTCTTTCAGCAAATAATTCTTGATTTACTAACAAAGCAAAAGGACAAGAGAGCTGTTGAAGCCAGTATTTTTTCAATTAAAGAAACAGAAGTACTACTGCTCAGTTGATTTTATCCTACCTAAAGAACTATAATGTACAATATACATTAAAAAAAATATTTAACTGTTCTATCAGAAAGACAATCTTACTAATGTGAGTTACCTTGTAGAGTAAGTCCCAGTGAATTGATACTCTGCAGAATCTTCACTGTTGTACACTGAAGACAATGGCAGCTGCACCAAGAGTCTATCTCTTCCTTCACGTCCTACAGTGTCTTTAAGAACTACTGTGACTGTTTCATCATCGTAAAACTGGGCATCTAAACAACTGTAGGTGCTAGAATTAAGTAAGTTCCGTTATACCAAGGTTATCATGACTGAGAAAATACTATATATATAGCATTATACTGGTACCAAACCAAAAACTGACAATGAAAATGTCAAGTTGACATTCTATGCAGTAACATTTAAAATATATCATTAGTCTACGCTAAAGTCACAGTTACCTATGGTACTGATTATTCACAAATATAACTAGGCCCTGAAAACAGGTAATCATGGAAAAAGAAAAATCTGTGAGATTGGTTCACAGTTCCAGAAAACTCTTGACACAATGGTCAGGACTTAAGCCTCTGGAAATTCTATGAATGACACCATACAAATATATTGAGTAATCAAAGTTAACTAGAATGAAAAGTAAAAATAAGATTTACATATGAAAAGATACAACTTCAAAGAACTTCCTTTATGTAAGGAAAACAGTAAGAAAAAGGTAAGTTTAGGATTAGTGTCAGTTCTTTCTCTTGCAAAGCCTCCAGATGATATTGGTATTGTTACATTTAACCTAAGAAAACCCCAGAGCAGTAAGGACACCACCACCTCATATCTCTGTTGGTCATAAGAAGACCTTTAGCCATCTGCCCCCTGCAATCACATTACTTTCTTAGGGGACAGAGACTTCAGAAGTATTAACTGTAGGAAACCCATACTACAGAAATTCCTGCAGGTTCCTTTCAACTGTATGTCAAATCAGCCTCTAAGTATAAAACACATTAGCAACCCAGCACCCCTATGTTGCAAGTGACGAAGGCCTAAGAATATCATCACTATAGCTGATTCTAACCATATCCCTATATTTGTATTTACTATATATACAGCTCATCCAGACAAGGTTCAAGATTTACCTTCTTCTCACTTTTTCAGTTGTGGCATATGTGAAGCTCCCAAATTTAACAGCAATTAGTCCATTACTTACAGATCTTGAAGAAAGAAGAGGGGTGGGGAGACACTTTGTAGAACAACTTGGATAGGCAATAATCTATATATGCTTGAAAAAAAGACTGTCAGATAATCACCAAACCCCAGACCAAAATACTACTACACTCACTCTAGAATACTGATAACTAACGCAAATCCCTGACAGACAAACTTAACATCAAAATTACAACTCGGTTTAAAATCTCACAGTCACCAAAGCAGCAAGATACCTTACAAAATGAGGATGTTTGGACAAGCAAATTATTTCTCCCATCCAAGTACTAACCAGGCCCAACCTTGCTTAGCTTCTGAGATCAGATGAGATTGGGTGCGTTTAGGGTGGTATGGCCACAGACCCAAATTATTTCTCTTGGGCTACTTCTTGGTTTCAGAAAGTTTCCTTTGGTTTAGATTTAAAAACATTTAGGATCCTAGTGACATTCTGAATATGATTTATCTTTCAAAACTTTTATTTGCATTCTCAAAAGAAGTCTCTATAGGCAAGGCCTCTTGTTTAATGAAAGGCATACTAAACCCGGCGTGCTGCAGTCTATGGGGTCACAAAGTGTTGGACACGACTGAGAGACTGAACTGAATACCAAACCTGAGGTAACAATCCTTTCTACAAGGAAGCCCAAATACAATTCTGAAGTTCCACAAGTTCACGCGATATAATACCAACTGTTTTGCTGTTATGTTTTCCCTAAGCCTAAGGAAATCCTATATGTAATAGCTATATACCAGTACAAAATTAAATAATCTAAAATTAAAAGGGATTGCACAGCTTCCTAATAGGGCATTACCACCTTAATAATGTGAAAACTAAGACTTAGAAGAGTTAAGTTAACAAGTCTAAAGTCAAAGTAGCTTAACTAGAAGCTGAAATGGAGGGGAGGGAAGCAGCATGTTTTATTATTAAAAATATTAGAATCTTATCTCCTTGATTCAAACTTCAGATTAATACTCACTGGGAAATATCAGTATGTCTCCTTAAGATGCACATTTTGTAAAGTGAATCTTCTAAAATAGTAAAAAGAAGATAATGTAGATTTGAAGTTTTATTATTCCACCTAAGGAAAAAAGTTAATGTCAAAACATGACATTTAGCTATCAATTTATACAACAAAACTGCATTGTTCACAGAAGACAGGGAAGAAACACATACTTACAGAAAAGGGAATTTGAACAGTCTACGTGTGGAGTCCTCACTAAAACAAAAGAAAAGAAAGGTAAGAAAAATTTCAATCGGCTGTTGAATCATACCACCCAAAAAGTAAACAGAATTACCTTCTAGTATCTTTATATAATGGAATACATACTGCTTGATTCATTGATTTTCCAATTACATCCTAAATAAGATTAAAAATATAATTAAAGCATGTACATACACAGAAATAAATACTCCACAGAAAGTGACTGATCATCACTGTTTAAGTCTAGTGAAAAATCATCTCTGTCACCAAACCTTCACGCAAGAAATTTTAATGACAGTCACGACAGTAAAGAAGAGAGAAAACTGAGTGCCAAAGGACCTTGGAGATAAGTGATGGCAGGTGAAAAACCATCTCTTCTAAGTTTCACAGCATCAATCATCCATCCTTCAGCAGTTAACAGACACATCAGCTCTGTAACTAAGATCATTTATAATAAGTTTGTTCTGGGGACCAATAAAATACTAAAGATGCCAACATAGTCAATAACCGTGTATATATTTTTTAATTTATGTAAGAAACCAACAGTAAGAGGAAATATTAGGGTAAATGATATGAAACTGCCACTTTTGTTAGTCAAAAACAGTTAGGTATCAGCATTTTCATATGGTTCATCTTAATAATTATGATTATTTACATAAATGAGCCACATATTGTAGATATTCTTGCTCCTATACAAAAACATGCATTTCTTTCAAACTTACTGCTGGCTTTTGCAAACACTGATCAATAACGTTCTCCATCCGCCTTTTCACAAAATGCAGTGATTTTCGAGGATAATAAGGAAACAGCAAAGGACTTTCTGGTTTCAAACAAAAACAAAAAACAAAAAGCTATAACAAACCAGATAGCTAGGCAAAACTAGCCTACTGTTAGAGCCAGCCCACACAGCTTATCTGATGGTGGAATTCTCCCTGGCCACTCTACTGTACCTTCACACAAACTCACGAAAAACAACCAAGGCCTCCTGCTTTGCAACATCCTTGGCGGCCAGGCCACTGAAAACCACCACACTCAAAAGCTGAGTCCTGGCAGTTTACCATTCTTTTATTTTTCCCACCAAAATCCAACAATATGCTTCCGTTGGCTATAAGAAGAAAAGGATGACTTGAGAACCAGAAGACATATAATGAAATAAGTTCACTCTTCCCTCTTCTTTGCCACAATGGTGTAACGATAGCAACCCAGTATTATTTTGGAAGAGTATGATGGTGAAAACAAAAAACAGGAGATAAGAAATTGGTGCTATGAAAATAAGCTCTTCATTTCTGAAAAGGGCACTTTTGTCAGTAGAAATATATAATTTGTCAACTACTGACATCAAGTATGTTAGATTCTTTTTATATCTGTTATTTCTATTGTTTACAACAGCTGTATAAAATAAGTATCATACTGTTTATTTTACTGATTTTTTTTAAAAAACGAACCCTAGGAGGTTTAGGCAATCACCCAGTGTGAGAATGACTGAGAAGCTAGACCTCTGAATGAAGCCCAGGTCCCACTCCCAAGCGCACCCTCTTCCACTGTGCTCTACTGGCCTCCCTCATAGCACCTCCTGCCCCAGCTATGCTGGATAAAGGAGTTTTTCATCACGTTAACATTTTAAGCTCCCAGTGGGTGACAGATGCTGTGGTATCACAGAAAGATACCTGGTCTCTATTGCCAGTTCCTGGGACAGAGCTCTTCAAAACCTTTGGAATTTCCTGAGTGATAGCGATGATGGGAGCATCCTCTGTTTTAAAGAGCCCCTAGATAGCGTCAGGATGCAGGCTGGTCCCCATGAAGACCAAGCCCTGATTAGAAGCTTGGAACATCCAGCCCCATCCCCCAACCAGGTAGAAGAGAGAAGCCAGCATTGAGTCCCTCTGCCGACGAGAAAACAACAACACAAACCGAGAGACATTCTACAAAACAAATGACTGCGTGTTAGTTGATCAGTTGCAACTGCATGGACTATAGCCCAAGAGGCTCCTCTGCCCATGAGATTCTCCAGGCAAGAATACTGGAGTGAGTTGCCATTCCCTTCTCCAGGGGATCTTCCTGACCCTGGGATCAAACCCAAGTCTCCTGCATTGCAGGCAGATTCTTTACCATATAAGCCACCAGGGGAGTGCTGTGCACCACCCCCCCCCCCAAAAAATACCTGACTAGTACTCATCAAATCAGGTCATAAAAAGATAAGGAAAGATTTGAGGAGCTATCACAGACTGGAGAAGACTAAGAAGACACAACTCAATACAGTGTGGGATCCTAAGGACAATGGAGGGAAAATATGAAGTGTCACCAATGGCCAGTAAGTTAACCACACCTACATAATGAAAACTCCACAAAACCCCTGGATGACAGAGCTAGGGCCTCTGCGTTGATGCCTGCATTAAGGGGCTGGGAGGGGTGTGCATCTAAAGAGGGGATGGAAGCTCCACGTCCCCCACTCCCTCACCCCATGTGCATCTCTGCTTGGCTATTCCAGAAATGCATCCTTTATAATAAACTGGTAAATGTAAGTCAAGTGTTTCTTAGTTTTGTGAGCCATTTTAGCAAATTATTAAACTTGAATTATGGGAACCCTCAAATTCATAGTGAAGTGGAACAGAAATGTGGGTAACCTGGGAACCCAGTACTGGTGACGGAACTCTGAAGTGGGGGCAGTCTTGTGGGACTAAGGCCTGAACCCAGGAGTCTGAGCTAACTCTGCAGAGTTAGTGTCATAACGCAAGTGTGGGATACCCAGGTGATCTGGGTATGATCTGAGATGACCTCAGGAGGAAAAGAATCCTCTCACTCTGGAGTCAGAAGTGTTTGAGTAAAAACACTTTAAATGCACACTGACTGCTTGTGTGCTATGTGGCAGGCACTATCCTAAGTGCTCCATTTAGATTAATTTATTGAATCCTCACAACTGCTTTTGAGGGAGGCACTATGATCACCTCACTTTACAGAAGAGAACACGGGCACAGAGAGGTCAGGCAATGTGCCCGCAGCCACACCCCAGCAAGTGGCAGGGCAGGCCCCCAGCCCAGGCAGCCCTGCTTCCAGCACACCCACTTTCACCCACATGTGACACCAACTCTCTCACCTCCCCTGGGAAGGTATGTACATTAAGTATTTGGCACTTGATTTTTACAAAGTTCTAGAAAGAAGTTTCATCAAGGGTTTCTTAAAAGCTCCATAGTGACAATTTGTACTACTTCATAAGCTACTAAGATGGGAGATTAATGAGCTGGTCTGAAGTCACATTCTAACATCTTAGAGATGGAATTAATTTGAAGTTAAATATGAGGTCTGTAACTAAGGTTAGGCCTTTCTATTCAGCTACAGAAGATGTGGGGAGAAAAAAGGGTAGGACCAGTTTTTTCCAAAGTCCTCAGGATGGATATGAGCCCAACAGTGACAGGGTCCTGGTGCCATCACTGCTCACACACTGCTATCAGCCCTCCCCAGGCATCGTTCCTTACTCCGTCGGCATCCTCATTCAATACAATAAATGAGCTGAGTCAGCTGTACTTTTATTATCCCTCCATTCAATACTAACTTGTGTTAATACATCTCTCTGGTGATTCTGAAGACTCTCAAGCAACATAAAACATGTTCTGCTCCGAAAAAGAATGTGGACTTCTAGGGCTAAATCAAAAGAGCAACAAGCAAAGTTTTGGGCCTGAGATTTCTCTGCTTCTCCCACTCACTCCTCATTCAGATAAACAGCAAACAGAAAGAAGCAGAGATTATTACTGACTGCAATTAAAAACACGGGCTCTAAAGTTAGGAGAGTCCTAGCTCTATTGGTTACTACCCTTATCATCATGGGCCTTCTCTAACCTTCGGTTTCCTCTTTAGTAAAATGAAGATAATCTTATAGGTTCTTCTGAGGATTAAAGAAGATAATACATGTATATAGTGGCTACTGGGAGAAGGCAATGGCACCCCACTCCAGTACTCTTGCCTGGAAAATCCCATGGACGGAGGAACCTGGTGGGCTGCAGTCCATGGGGTCGAGAAGAGTCAGACACGACTGAGCGACTTCACTTTCACTTTTCACTTTCATGCATTGGAGAAGGAAATAGTAAACCACTCCAGTGTTCCTGCCTGGAGAATCCCAGGGACGGTGGAGCCGTCTATGGGGTCGCACAGAGTCGGACACGATTGAAGCGACTTGGCAGCAGCAGGTGGCTATTACCCCAAGGATCTAAGAAACAGCTACACCTTGGTTAAATTACTCTTTGAGAAAGCAAAGAAATAGATGCTTTAAACATCTTTTCATCTAAAATGGAGAAGTTTTGATACATAATGGTTGCTATTTTGTGTGGCATCCTCAATAATGTTGGCTTAATAAAATTTTACCGTATCAATAATACAGAGAAAAGGCATAACAAGTAAAAAAAAAAAAAAGCCACCTCAGGAGAATACAGTGATGCATCATTACAGGAGTGAAAAGCATCATGTCTTTAAAAGCTGACAAATTGGAACTGACTTAAACAGACTTCTCTGATAGGCTCTATAGTTTTCTTCCCAATATCCTATTTTTTTATAACAGACAATACTTAAAATAAGCAATCTTGCTCCATCACAGTTAACATACTGTGTTTTTTCTTCCCAATATCCTATTTTTTATAACAGACAATACTTAAAATAAGCAATCTTACTCCATCACAGTTAACATACTGTGTTTTTGAACATGGTAGTATCATACACTGTTATTATTTTCCTGTTTCTCTAATCAAATAAAATGGACACAAAAATCAAAGAACTTAAATAAGTATTCAGCAAGTACACTTGCTGAGGTACTGCTGCTGTTGCTACTGCTGCTAAGTCACTTCAACTGGTCTCAAATAAATAGGAACATGGCCCAAATCTGCTTGGTTCATGAAATACCTTTAAGGTGGCTGCTGTTCTGAAGAAAGTCATACCACTGGTTTCCCTCTGTGTTAGGGGGCGACACAAGATCATCATCTTCATCTTTCAAGTACTAGAAATCGAGAATTAGACTTTTCAGCTTTGTAAACCAGAGACTTAGGCTCTGAAATTGCTTTTATTTAACACTGTTCTACTCAAAAGTTATTTTTACTGTCGAGTCCTCTGAAACCACATTATTCTGTGAGATGACCAAAATTTACTAAACGCCAAGCTACTGAACAAACTGCAGACTACTAAAAGATTAGAATGCAACAGACAGAGAAACCATAGATGGAGTTTAAGTCTCATGTTCTATTTTCTATGTTTCTATTTTCTTTTAGCCTTACATATTTTAAACTTAGATATTCAACTGTCAGTCTACTCCATGGCAGTAATTCTCAAAGGGTGGTCCACACCACTCGGAGAGTCTTCAAGACGGTTTCCAAGGTCCATGAGGTCATTACTGTTTCTATAACAGTAAAAAGCTATTATTTGCTTTTTCCACTGTAATGACATCTGCCCTGGTTATCAAAAGCACAGGTGGGGACAACTGCTGGCACTGCCACCAAGAATCAAACCATGTTAGTGGTCACTGGATTCCTTTGTGCCACATACAGTTTCACTAACCTCTGATAAGGCTATTAAAATTATTAATTCTATTAAATCTCAACAAAATCTTTTTACTATTCTGAGACACAGAACTGGAAGTATGAAGGAAGCACTTTCGCTGCGTACCAAAGCATGACGGTCACCATGCGGAGAAGCATTTGTGAGAATGCACTTGGGTCAGCTAGGCACATCTTTGTTGCTCCTGGAATTCCATTTTTACTCAAAAGAATGACTGGCAGGCAAACTCTGACTATGTGTCCTTGGGTATTTGGCAGATATTTTCTTGAAACTAAAGAAAGTGATCCTGTCACTTTAAGAGAAATAACTGACAGTATTTGTCGTCAGTGATAAAATTTAAACATTCAAGCAAAAATTAAAATTTTGGAAAACCCAAGTGATCCTGTCACTTTAAGAGAAATAACTGACAGTATTCGTCGTCAGTGATAAAATTTAAACATTCAAGCAAAAATTAAAATTTTGGAAAACCCATATCTGCTACGATGTGCTTGACAGCCTCATAGTAGTTAAAGGTTGTCTGATGAGATTGGTAATGATATTAACAAAATCTGACTTTTGGATACTATATGAAGAAAGGTATCAGCCTACGGAAGATCTCTGTAATTCAGTGAATCAGTATTTTCCCAAAGATCAATACATGATATTACAAAATCAAGCACAGGGTAACAAGATCCTTCCAAAGTGAAAAGCAGATGAATAAATTTTAATGAATCATAAGATGGAAAGTCTACTGTTGTAATTTAGATTCCACACTAGAACTAACCTAAGATACTACTGTTTGTCAGAATTTGGTGTAGTATCAAACAATATTCACAATTTTCTAAAAAGCTATTAAAATATTTCTGCCTTTCCAACTATACACCTGTGTAAAACCAGGCTTTCTGATCAAACAACATATCACAACAGAACAAACGCAGCTGCCTTCTCTTAAGCCATACATCAAGGAGATTTGCAAACATATAAAACAACATCACTCTTCACTTAATTTTGTTTTGTTAAATAGTTATTTTCCATTAAAAATATTTATATTAACATGTAATGAAAAGAGGGTTTGTTCTTTTTAAGTGAATTAAGAAATAATTCTTTTTTCTGTTTAATTTCTAATATCTAATAATATATGCTATTCATAGACACAACCCACATAAAAGCTCTCTGGGAGTTTTCAATAATTTTAATATAAAGGGTTCAAAGACCCCCCAAAAGTTTAAAGCTACTCTTTGGTGATTTTATTAAAAGGAGAGGGCTACTATATAATTTGGCATTATGCTACTTTCAGAAAGTTTTGTATAATAAAGACTAACACTGATAATGTTTTAAAATTAGTTTTTAAAAAATTAAAAAATTAGTAACTAGATTCAATCCAGAGCCCATACCTGACCAACTTTTTCAACGTTAAAGTATTTTCCTTTTCGATTATAAAGATCTGGAGCCTAGAAAGAATAAATAAAGTTTAATTCTTAAGTCAATTCATTAAAGAAAAAAAAAGTCTTACATTTTAACCAAAAACTCTACTTCTCAAGAAAGCTGTTAGTAGCAGTTACTCTTTTCTTTTGTGGATGGTAAGACACAAAGTTCAATTTATATGCTTTATATTTAATAAATAAGTACTGCCATTAATTAGTTCAATAATTGAAAAAGCATACATAATTGCTAGAAGGTCACTTAAACTGGATTAAATTTGATTACTTCCTACCATTATCCAGATTTATTGTAATTATTGTTGAAAAAGTACTATAGAAATGCCAACTTCCTACCTCATTGAAATGTTCAGTAAGAAATTCAGCAACGAATGTGATATCTTTCTGAGTCATCTATCAAATCCAAAAGGAACAAAAAGAAAACAAATCAAGATAAAGAAAAGCTTAATAAAAAATTATGTAACAATAAATGTGACAAGCATGTAATTAAATATTTTAAACCCATTTTCCAATCAGCAACTCCAACAGCTACAGATCTCTTTATGGTCTAAGGCTATTTATTATTTTATGCCTAATGCTAAGACTGAGAAACCTGTATGCAGGTCAGGAAGCAACAGTTAGAACTGAACATGGAACAACAGACTGGTTCCAAACAGGAAAAGGAGTACGTCAAGGTGGTATATTGTCACCCTGCTTATTTAACTTATATGCAGAGTACATCATGAGAAATGCTGGGCTGGATGAAGCACAAGCTGGAATCAAGATTGCCAGGAGAAATATCAATAACCTCAGATATGCAGATGACACTACCCTTGTGGCAGAAAGTAAAGAGGAACTAAAGAGCCTCTTCATGAAAGTGAAAGAGGAGAGTAAAAAAGTTGGCTTAAAGCTCAACATTCAGAAAACGAAGATCATGGCATCTGGTCCCATCACTTCATGGCAAATAGATGGGCAAACAATGGAAACAGTGGCTGACTTCATTTTTGGGGGCTCCAAAATCACTGCAGATGGTGACTGCAGCCATGAAATTAAAAGATGCTTACTCCTTGGAAGGCAAATTATGACTGACCTAGACAGCATATTAAAAAGCAGAGACATTACTTTCCTGACAAAGGTCCATCTAGTCAAGGCTATGGTTTTTCCAGTAGTCATGTATGGATGTGAGAGATGGACTATAAAGAAAGCTGAGCGCCGAAGAATTGATGCTTTTGAACTGTGGTGTTGGAGAAGACTCCTGAGAATCCCTTGGACTGCAAGGATATCCAACCAGTCCATCCTAAAGGAGATCAGTCCTGGGTGTTCATTGGAAGGACGAATGTTGAAGCTGAAACTCCAATACTTTGGCCACCTGATGCAAAGAGCTGACTCACTGGAAAGGACTGAGAGAGGATGAGATGGTTGGATGGCATCACCAACTCAATGGACATGGGTTTGGCTGGACTCCAGCAGGTGGTGATGGACAGGGAGGCCTGACATGCTACGGTTCATGGGGTCACAAAGAGTTGGACACGACTAAGCGACTGAACTGAAGAATGAGTGTGGAGTCTCTCCTTTGGGAGTGGAGGATGTCGGTTCAGATAAATAACCTCAATCTACATTAAGGGCTGCAACCTGAGAACACTGCTTGCTTCAGTGTTGGCCTTTGCTTCTTTTAATGACCCCTCTTTCTCCCTATCCCAGTTTTTCAGCCCTCAAAAAATTACACATTGAGGTCTCTGCCAACAACGAACATATTGAATCTCCCAAAGTAAAAGTAAGAGTGATGGCAGAGAAATAGCTAATGCGAACATCTCTGGTTTGCAAGGCCAGTCATCCACAGCACAAAAGATCTACTTCCTATACAAGCTGTGATCCCTTACTTATCTGGTCCACTAAGACTAATTTTAATACTCTCCATTTTTTCAGGCTTAAAACCACCTCATCTACCTGAATCACAGTTTGGGGAGGGGTGAGGATGAGTGAGTTGCAGGAACCGAAAGGGAATTCTGCCCTATTCTGTAAGATATTCCGAGAAGGAGATTCCATTGCTACTTGTCACAATCCTTATTATACTCAGAAAGAAACTGGTACTCACCAGACATGAACATAGGTACTAATATCTACATACAAGACTTCCAAGGAAAATAAAAATGCATTTGAGATTTTAGGAAGTTAAAATAAGGAATCCAAATACCCTATGTTATACAGACTCTAAAATCTTATACAAACATGAAAATGATAAGCTTAGCCATAATCTAGTATTCTGTGAGATAAAAAAATATCAAACATGCAAATTTTAAAAAGGGCTTACTAGGATCTCTCTTGTGCCTATAGCCTAACATCTCTTAATAATAACTGCATAAGACTACTAAGATGACCAGCACAGCTGAGCTCAACCAGGGCAACGTTAACACATATAGGAAAAATACTATTACATACTACCTTGTTCAGTTCAGGAAGTACATGGTCTTCTGTCATTCTCAACATTGCTGAAAATGTAAAATTTAAAACTATCTTTAAAGGGAAACTCCAAACATAATTTTAATTATAGATGCATTTCAAGTCTAAATGTATTTCACTGGACTACATTTTCTAGTTTCAACAGCTTCTTGTCACCAAGGAAAACTTATTTTTCTTCTAAGAACTACAGAGTGAAGAATTTGATTTATAATCTTACGCTCAAAACGGCTGGTACAGCCATCTTAAACCATTTTTCCTTTGTCCTTCAATACAACCCACTGCCACTCCAGACAAACAAACCAAACTGCTGCCTTTAGCAAAGACTGTGTGTGCAGGAATCCCTCCTAACTTAGTCATGTTTCTTCTCTTAAAATGTGCACGCAATTCTTTCTTTCCTCCAAAAGCCTTAGAATGCCAAACAGATGTGTTTCTTCCCCTTGGGCTTTTCTGCCACATGAAGACGCTTGCACTAAGATTTATGTGTGTATACACACACTTATATATGTGTATATATGTATTTATATACCTTCTTTAATATTTGTGGTTGACCCTTTTTGTCCTTTCATGGGGTGTCTTCATCAATACTGTATTTTCTATACATATTACATCCACCTAAGTGAAGAAATATATTGCATGTGTTTTGATAGTGTTTGAATATACTTCTTATGTTTGGTCAGGAAAAAGTATGTTAGGTGTGATTCTGCAAACAGGATTATTTTAGGAAACTGTTCTTAGTTAATTCAGACTTCTAATTTATCTGAAAAAAAAAAAAAACCCAGCCATAATCTAGTTCCATTCATTCATTTATCCATTCAAAAATTACTTACTGAGCATAATACAGGTACTGGGAACAAAGCAGTATAAACAAATCCCTGCCTTCATGGAGACCGCATTTTACAAAAGAGTAAACCAGGGTTAGAGCGCTAACTAGTGGCAGCATCCAGTTACAGTTAGGTCTCCAGTTCTCCAATCCAGTGTTTGTTTTGTTGTTCAGTACTAAGTCCTGTCCAACTCTTTTGCAACCCCATGGACTGTAGCCCGCCAGGCTCCTCTGTCCAGGGGATTTCCCAGGCAAGCAAACCGGAGTGGGTTTTCATGTCCTTCTCCAGGGGCTCTTCCCGACCCAGGGATCAATTCAGTGTGCTTTGTTCTAATGATAAGGACTGAGTGGTAATTCATTTATCTTCTAATGCAGCTTCTTATTACAGCTAGGACATGCAGTAAGAATATAAACTGCCTAATTACTCCAGTAATTATAAGTAAAACAAAGCTACTATTTCTCTAATAGAAAGTCACTTCTAAGGTTTCATTTAATTTGAACATTGCAATTTATTCTAATTAACTCTGATATTAAACAGGCTGGCCTGATAAACACTCTGGCTCCCCATTCTGGCTAGTGTTGGTATGGTTTTGAGAAAAATCTAAGAATTTTAAATGTCAACATCCACTGACTGCATTCATTTTTTAATTAAAAGCAATTATATTGGGCTAACAAATATGAAAAGTCATGTTTTAAAAACATGAGAATTAAAGATTTTGAAAACATCAATTAAAAAAAAGATTTGGGCATTTGTTTAAAAGGATATTAGCACAGTACAGGTAATTTACTTTCTATTTTACTCTTCAGAATTTTAAGAACTATGGAATAAATTCTATTTACAACTAAATATTCCATGTGTTGGAAGGAAATGGATGCTAAATTATTTCAAAGACATTAAGAGAGGTCACAAAAACAGCAGGACCAATGGACTACACACATAAAATATGCACACTCTGTAGGGTGAGCATTAAAACATTTGATATCATGTCAGTTACTGTTTGTTGATTACATACAAATGCAAAGAGATGCAGAGACACAAAGAAAGGACTAGTGGTCTGCAATCTATTTAGCTAGGGCATCATTGTCCAGTGGAAGTGATAAAGGCAATGTTCTAGTTCTATGCTGTCCAACATGGTAGCCACTAACTACAAGCAGCTCCTGAGCACTTCAAATGTGGCTAGGATGACTAAGGAACTGCATATGTAATTCTACATAATTTCAACTAATTTAAACAGCCAAAATTGACTAGTGGCTACCATAATGAATGGCACAGATCTAGAGACAGAAGATCACGGTATAAAACAGGAGTTCAACTATTCATGGCAGAGGCTTTGTCTTATTTTCTCTCCCGCTTTCTACTCCAAATCTAACACCTAACAGTGCCTAATACAAAGTAGAGATTAAAAAATGTTATTTGAACCTAAGGAGACATTACAGAGTAAAAAAAAGGTCAATTATCAGTAAGTGATGGAGAAGGAAATGGCAACCCACTCTAGTATTCTTGCCTGGAGAATCCCAGGGACAGGGGAGCCTGGTGGGCTGCCGTCTATGGGGTCGCACAGAGTCGGACACAACTGAAGCGACTTAGCAGCAGCAGCAAGTGATAGAGATAATGTTAGAAGTTGTATCTGTGGGGGCGGGGATGGGAGGGTATAAAGAAGAAATACAATTGGCCATGTGTTGAAAACTGCTGAAACTGAGTGAAGTGTAGAAGCGGGGTCATTTTAACTATTCTCTCTACAGTGACAAGTATTTAAAATTTTACTAGTGTAACTGAATATTCCAAATTGATATTCCCACATTTTTTCTTCAAAAGTGTTAAAAATACAAGAATGCTTCATTCAATTAACTTACCCACATACAACCACCGAAAAAATGCTTTGAAGTTTTTCATACTGCTATCTATAACTCTAAAAGATAAAAATAAATCAGAAATGAAATTATTACAGGAGGTTCATATATCATTGTTCAATTACTATGGAATATAATAATCCTTACTCTTCTAGTATAGCCTATCTAGATGACATTTGAAGCTTTAGAACAGATTTAACAAATCAAACACATAGCTAAAAATAAAATCTCAAAAGAGCAAATCCTGATTCTTTTTAAAAATAAAGCAAATAATTCAGATTCTAACTGGTTGTAACAGCCTTGCCACAAACTGTAATAGTCTCTCCAAGCATTCAATAAAGTATGAAATCCTTTTCTAACTTTGGAACCAAAAGAAATTAAAAAAAAAACCAAAAAAACAGTTTTCAGCACTATTCTCAGTTTTTTTAAAAGATCACTGATCAGTAAGAAGAAAAAACATCAACCATAACAGAAAATCATCATTATAAGTTTATACTATGCCACTACCATTACCTCTGATATCAATAAGACATTACTTCAAATGTACCTTGAAGATTAAGTGTTATAAGTGGAAGTCATCTACACTTTGATGAAAGTGTTTCTGAATATAGAAATGGATATCATTTTTTTAAAGCACTTTAAGCTCACATCTGTAAGATAATTACTCTAACCAAATAATATGTGCCCTTTTTACCCCTAAATCTCAAAGTCCCTTCTAAGCATTAAGTCTCATAATACTACTGGAGAAGTAGGTCAGTATCATTAACCTTTCTGTACACAGTACAACACCTGACATAAAAAACTGTGACATCTCTTGCGTTACCAAGCATCACTATCAAAACTCTCCTGCAGCCAAAATGGGGGGAAAAAAAAGATCACTGTCTTTCTCAGTTCACCCCAACCTCACGCAATCACCTATCTGTTATAGGCTAATGTTAAAATTCTCACTGTCTCAGTTTCTCCATTATAATCTAAAATAAGGCTATATTTCACTTATCTCCAAGGAGCAAGAAGTTAAATCAACAACCTTTCATTCATATTAAAACATGATCAGAGAAAACTTAGTATTTTATGTTTACTCTCTGCAAATATGCAGAACCAAAAAATTATTCAACATTCAGCAAAAGGAATGTCATTTCCCTCCTACTCTGTTCTTTGAGCACACATATCTATATTCTAAACTCCATTAAAACGACAGTGGGGAGGGGTGTATGTGTTATAAACTCACATATAAAAAGATGATAGAAAAAAAGTTTTTTTAAGTTTCAGAAATGTCAAAAGCAGACAGAAGACTGGTGACTGGTGAAGGTCACCAGCAGTGGTCACATGTGAGGCACTTCAGAGAGGGAGGAGCACGGAGTCATCTACCCAGCAGAGCCCCGGGGACACTCAGTCCTTAGAAAGATCAAGCTCAACAGAAGACATCATGATGACGTCGGGCTGGGCAAAGGAGGACTGAAACTGAGAGAGGGGGGCTCAGCACAGGCCCACATGCGCTGGCACTCGTGCTGGCTTTGGTCCACCCTGCACCCCGCAAGTCCAAGCAACTGTAAACTGCCTCAGGAATAAATATGAGAAAACAATCAGGCATCAGGTTTTTGAAGAAAGCCTGCAACAAGAGACCAAAACAAACAGCAAAGTGACATATAAACAGGAGATAATTCAGGAAGCAGCAAAGACTTTCTAAAAATCTAATTAATGTCCTCAGAGAGCCATGAAATGTCATATCTACAGAGCAAGGGCGCTGCTTTGAAAAATGAGTAAACAAATAAGAAAACACTTAGTAATTAAAAGACAGGATTGCCATAATGAAATATGCAAGAGCATGGCTCGGGTCAACGACCTCATTCTCCATTCCGCCTGGGCTCTTATTCCAAAGATCACACCCTAGACCCTCTTTACCAACCTGAGCCTTCTAAATCTCAGATTCAAGCATCCTACTCAACCACAACCACCAGCTTTCTTTCCAGTGACTTCTTGCCAGCATCCCAACAGTCGTACCACCAAGACTTACCCTACTAGTTCTCCCATCTTTCACTCTCTCTTACCTGCTTATTTCTACTTTCAAAATATATTCAGGTTCCGACCATTTCAGGTTCTGACCACCATTTCTCTCTTGGCTTCTGTCTTTGCCCTCATATAATATATTCTGAACACTAAGTAAATAACAAGAGGGATCAAAAAGATCCTAAGTCGTGTCCTGTTCCCCCACTGCCTGTAATTCCCTAAGAGCTTATTATGTTATTCTTTATTATGTCCAGCGTAAAAGCCAAAGTCCTTACAAAGGCCTACAGGCTCTACACAACTGGACCCATCCTCCATGACCTCTTTCAGCTCATCCTATCGCTCACACTGTTGTTAAGTTCACTAACTTCGTGGCTCCTGGAGGTTCCCCTCAAGTATGCCAGGCATGCTCCAAACTCAAGGCCTCTATACCTGCTGTCTCCTTTGCCCCCAAATATCAGCAAGACTCACTCCTTCCACCCTCAAGGCCCTCCCTGACCAAAACACTGCACCTCTACCCCCAGCACACCCTAGATCCTCCTTCCCTACATGGTTTTTCCCACCACTACAAACCACTGTCTGACCTGCTACAGATTTTAATTATTCATTTCTTTATTATCTGTCTCATCACATTAGAATACAGTACCTAGAAGGTAAGATTTTTATCAGTTTTGTTCACTACTATACTCTCAGCATCTAGAATAATGTTTAAAACATAGTTTAAAACGCACAATAAATGTATATGATGAATGATAGTGCTGGATAATCAAGTCAAGAAAATTTCACAAGAAACAATAAAGACAAAGCTATTTAAAAAATGTGAGTAAAAATAAAAGACATAGAGGGTCAATCCACGAAGTCTAATATGACCAACTAATTTCTAGAACAAAAATCTAGTTTTAAAAAGTGGGGGAGAAGAGGAAATTATCAAAATAATATAACAGAATTCAGCTTAAAAATAGCATTTTTTTATTATCAGTACAATATATGGAAAGACCCACATTTAAAATACTACTGTGAAATTTCAATGTATCAAGGATGAAGAATAAAGTTTTGAAGATAAGAAAAAAAATAGCATACAAAGGAATAAGAATCAGAAGCACCAGACCTTCCATCAGCAACAAACAGGCCAGAACTCAACAGAGCAATGCTTTCAAAGCTCTCAGAGAAAATAAATCTCCCTTCATAATCCACGCCCAGTCAAAACCATCAATTAAGTGTGGTAGGAGGAGAAAAGACACAAAAGGACACAGAAAGCTTACCCTACACATCTGTTTTCTAAGTTATTGGAGGTGATTAAATGAACCAAGAAACAGAGGAGATCCTGAAAGTAAGGATCTAACCCATGAAAGCAATGAGGAAAACGCCTGGGTGGTAGCTGGCACAAGAGCTGGAACCAATGGACAGACTGGTGCGGGGGTGGTGGTGGTGGGAGTGTTGTGAGGTGGGAGGCTAACAGAGGAGGTACCAGGGACAGAGGGGAATTCCAGGGATGTGGTGCTACCCCTGAGACAGGGAGAAAACCTAAAAATGTGGTAAAGAGAGAGAGTGCAAGGAAAAAAGAAAGCAAATAGAGTCTAGGAAAAACAGAAACAAAGGAACAATTTCAAAAAACTGATAAATACAAGAAATGCAGTACAGTCATACAATTTAAAAATATGGAAGTAATCTATAGAACTAAAACCAGAAACAGTTACAAGAGTTTAAAGGATTCCCTCTAAAGAGAGGACCTGAGGTGAGGATGGGTGAGATAGGAAAATACCAGGTGAATTTTTAAAATCACTGTGCCATTGGTTTGTTTTAATCCTATAAACATGCAATTTTCATAAGAACTTAAAATCTCATTTTAAGAAAATCACAATTTGCTAGGTTCTCAATTACAAAAAGTGAAATATTCTCAAGTCAATGATTTCAATATTCAAGTATCCCCAATACTTACTGAAGAAGTTCATTTGCCTTGAGTATGAAAGAACCTACTGCAGTAATAGCATCTGAAAAGAAGTAAATAAATAAATATCATTTGTCCAATAAGTAAAGTGAGTTTAAAGTATTCTATTGAGAAATAAAATTACCACCTTCAATTCCTGCAGCATCTAGTCCAAGAGGTTCATATTTTTGCTTCCATGAAGCCATTCCTTTCAGTTCACTCAAATGGTATAATAAAGACTCTGAGCCACTATCAAAAACAGAGCAGAAATAAATTAGTATCATCACCGTCATCAGGGTGGCAGGCACCTATTATCTTGCTTGAATGTTTCTAAGTTTTCAAAAATAAAAACTGAAAGTAACTTTAATTTTCCTTCTATGAGAAACTATTAGCTCTCAAAATTATTTCAAAAAACTGTAGCAGAATCATTTGGTTGTCATGACTATTGAGATGAATTGGCCACATGATTAAACTTTATAAGATCAAATTATGTTCCACAGTTGGTCCTGGCACTGTTAAGATAGTCATATGGTCATCTTGTTCACCTAACAGCTATGTATTTAAAACTGAGCAAATATTTATTAAGCTCCAACTTCAGGTCAGGCACTATGGGAACTTCATGGTAAACAAAACAAAAGGGTCCTTATAACACTGATAGTCTAATGGGGGAGACAGTCATAACCACATAATCAGACAGTTTCATAATTTCATAATCAGACCATTTCAACTACATAAATGCCTTAGAGGAAAACACACCAGGTACAGGTGAAAGAGAAGAACCTGAACTAGTCTGGGAATTAGAGAAGGATTCTCTGAACATCTGAGCTGAGAGCTGGAAAATGCAAGTGAAGAACAGAGTGGAAGTGTTCCAAAAAGCAGAAGAGACGTACAAAAGCCCCAGGTAGGAGACACAAGTGTCAAGTTTGAGAAGGCCACCAAAGACATGGGTCCTAAGAAGTGGGAAGGCACTGGAAGTTTTTAATAAGAGTAACATGATCAGATCCACTGTGGAGAACACATCTGAGGGACACAGTGTGGATTGGAGACCAGGCCGACAGCCCTACAGTGCTCAAAGAGGGAGGTAAGGGCCAGGGGTCTCAGCATAAAGAAATCTATCAAAATCTAAGTCAAACACTGAACACCAACCAGCAAGCTGCCTCACTGAGGGAGCGGTGTTTAGAAATGGCATGAGACTTGAGGGTCTAGAACAGTCTTGGCTCTGACACGTGATAACTTTGGGGCAGCCGTACGCCCTTTCTGAACTTCAGTTTCTTCTTATGTAAAACGAGGATAATCACAACCAACACCTTGCCAAGGACTTACATGCAAAAATATGTAACGTGCTTTTACAGAACATATAAAATGATATATAAACATACTTAATTTCACTGCTCAAAAAAGGGTATATGCCCTATTCAAGACATAACTCATGGCTGTCTGGGTGAGAAAAAAGCCCAGATAGGGCCTAGGGTGGTGAAAAGATGTTGGAAAGTTATTTCACAGAGCAGAGTCACTATTATCGACTCTTTAAATCTTGGGCACTTTAAGATTCCCCTCGAATGCTAAGGCAAAAATGTCAGCTAGAAGACGCTCAAACAGAGAATGCCAGATGATGAAAAGAAGGCTGAAGAAAGAAAACCAATGCTAAGTACGTGCAGATGCAACACCAAAAGATTCTACGTCATCTTCATACCTCTGTAAGTGACTTATAACCAATTTTTGTATACTGGAATATGATGACTCTATAGACTGTCCAAGCTTCTTCAAGCCCTGATTAAGAGGAAAAAATATAACATTTAGCAAACAAGTAAGATACTATATGCCATTCTAAATAAAATTAAGACTATGTTCATAGCCATTAAAATACAAAGAAAACCACACCTTTACTGTTAACTGGTTCATTAAGAGGGTCTGAAGTTCAGCACTAGAATGAAAAAGAAAGTATTTTTAGTCTTCTCTATTTAAAATCTAAATGCATCACTTTAAACATTTAATTTCAAAGTACAAATTTAAACAAAGATTTTAAACAAATAAAAAGAAATAGCCCAACAAAAATTAAGACTTTGTTGTACTCAGAGAAACAGACAAAAACAGGAAACATTAAAGTCCACAGACTGAAATAGACATGAGAATGTGCTATACACTAAAATGGTATTTCATGTCAGTAAGAAGCTGAACTACTCAATAAATTACACTGGGCAATTATTAGACACTTAGAAAAAAATAAGTTGTTATGTCTTTCATAGCATACAACCAAATAAATCATATCTGGAACATGTAAATGGAATAAAATCATAAACTACCAAAAAAAATCTCTGGATGAAAATAAAGATCTTTGACTGCTTAATTATATGGGAAAGATCTTTTTGGGAACGCATGTACACCTGTGGTGGATTCATGTCAATCTATGCCAAAACCAATACAGAATTGTAAAGTAAAAATTAAAAATAAATAAATAAATTTAAAAAAAAAAAAAAGAATAATGCTGAGGTAAATACAATAAAGGAAAAGAGTGATTTAGCTACATAAAAATGTTTAATTTTTTATACTTTTAAAAAGTACAGATATATGTATACATGGTACATATACATAAAATGATTACATTTACATAGAAAATAAATACGTGAATAAAAAGCCTAGAAAGATACATACTATTCTTTGTTTTTTGTGCATCAGAATTTTCTATTTTTTTTACAATGAATATGAGTTGCTTTTGAAATAAATTACTTTAAAAAGAGAAGGTAAAGCAAGAGTATCTAATGTAAGTTTATTACCTGGCTTTACCCCACAACAACAAGTCCATGAATTCATCTTGCACTGATGTGGTTGTGTTCTTTTCCTAGAGAAAGATGGATAAACTCATGATAAGTGTTTTTTAAATAAGCATTATTTATTCAAAATTACAGGAACATGACTCCCTTTCTTACCTTTAACCTTCTCTCAAATCCATATTTAAACTGATTATCTGAATAGCAGTTATGAGGAAACAGCCAGTCAGCTCTTCCAACACCTGTCCTTAATCGCCACATCCTATTAGCTCCACTTCACAATCCTGTCCCCACCTAAGTTTTTCCAGTGGGAAGGACTGGCATTATCTCTCTCTGAGACAAGAGGTTGAGGTTAGATCAAGCCATCTCAAAGAAATCAAGATCTGAGCCTTGAACAAATCAGACCGATTTTTCTCATGTCCCTCATGAACTGAGTAAGGACATCATACACTCTTTAACACCTTCCATGGGAAACTCCAGTTACATCACCTGGACAAACTTGGTAAGACGAGAATCCATCTGCATCAGTATTTCTTCCCAGGCTTCACACATACATGTCAGTGACAAGTTTATATACTATTAGCAAAAAGAAAAAATATTAAACTAGCAAAAAATACTTAAGTCAATATGCTAACTAAATAATACATGCTTCTTACTGCCAATTATCTCAAAGAAACCCAGGATTTACTGTAAACCACTTTTAACTCAGTTAAGCCTGAGAAAGAAGAGACCATGGCTAACACTTGATAATCATTTAACAATCAAATATTCTCAAATTAAGTTTTTATCTGGTAAATTAGATATTTTTCAACTTTTTACATATACGATGTGTTTTATGTACATTAACTGTTAAAATGCTGATTGGTCAACTATTCGATCTTCAAACAGTATCCTTTTAAAAAGATACTGATCTCCAGAAATCTCTGACATGAAGTACATAGTGACTGTGGCAGACTGAAGAAAGAAGGTCACAGTTCTTTGTAGCTCCTCTATCCGGATGTATAGTCAGCTTCTCCAGTCTGTCGATTTGGGCTGGCCGTGTGTCTCAGCGTGACAAAGAAGCACAAGTGTCACTGAGTCCAAGGCTCCAGAAGGCTTTGCAAGCTTCCACTTCCACTCCTGACATTCCCGCTGTCCACACCACTTACCCAACAAGCCTGATCTAGCCTGTTGGGAAATGGGGAGTGTGGAGTCCAGATAAAGCCATCATGGCTGAGAGGTACTTGGACCAGCCAGCTGACCACTGCTGTACGACCAAGACCGGCCTGAATAGCTGAACCTAGCCCAAAACAACAGACCCTTCAGCAGGGCCTGGCCTAGTCAACTAACTAAAACGCCAATCACCTGCTAACTGGGGGTACATTTGTTATACCCAAAAACTGTCAGAATGACTATTTTCCACAATACTTGATTTACAAAGAAACTTTTAAAATTACAAAATATCTTATTTATGAGAACATTTAAAAAGATTTAAACTACTTTTTTCTTTTCTTTTGGAGATATAGAGATGGGTTGGAATAGATTTTCAATTAAATTTCTTTTTCTTGTTTCAGTGGACATTATAAGCTTATCTATCAGACTAGACACCTCTGCCATGTATAGTTGGCTTTAAAAAGTAAGATTTTCAAGTTTTTTATTTACACAACATTAGAAACTTATAGTAA
This sequence comes from Oryx dammah, assembly GCF_014754425.2. Lineage (NCBI taxonomy): Eukaryota > Metazoa > Chordata > Mammalia > Artiodactyla > Bovidae > Oryx > Oryx dammah. Next base: position 44,366,767 of record NW_024070187.1, on the reverse strand, counting down.
ACAGTCACATAAAACAAGCTATAAATAAATACCTGTAAAAGAGCTGAAATGTGAGTAAACTTTCTGGCCATTCGAGTTACTTCAGGTAAGAAAGAGTACAATAGATTGGTTTCAAGCTGTCAAATCAAAATACTAAAGTGAGTCACAAACAGATATATTTACTACTTTTAAAGAAGAGTCAAGGTATAACTATGTGTCAGAAAGACTACCTCAGAATTTTGCTCCTTTTCAGTATAACAAATTAGAAAATAACAGAATATAACTTTAGGATTCTCTCATCTGTAGCATCTAACTATGTACAGATTACCCCCTCTAAGTTAGCAGTCCTCTCTACTTAGTTAGAATAAATGTAATAATCTAATTTATACCACTATTATGAGAGACTTTTAAAATGATCACAAATATCTAAAAAATTTTTAAGGAATTATAGCTACTAATAAATACAAGTTAACTATCTATTACAGAGGTACATGAATTATCACAATAAAGTTATTAAAAACATCTGTTACAAATTCCACATAAAGAGTGAATTATTTTCCTACAGCACCAAATACAATTCGGGAAATCGTATTTTCACAGAAGCTTAAGATGAAGAGCAACCATGAACAACTGTTCTAGCAAATAGGAGGAAGTCAAGAGCTCTCTGCTGCTGTGAATACAATGAGACTATAAGGCCTCATTTGCGTCACACCCTGCGTCCTTTCCTCCTACTTTTGCTTGAGAGTTCACACATACTTAGATTAAGTGGCTGGCTTATCTGAGATGAAATTTTCAGGAAGATTTTCTTGAAGGCAAAGCTACAATCTAAATACTCTGTAGGAGCCCAGTTTCCACAGTCTATGATACAAACAGCACACAATGAAAAGGTTTTCCCTGGCATTAAGTAGGCATCTCACACAGGAGGCAACGTGTTAGTTAAGAGCCCCGGCTCTGGAGCCAGACTGCCCGGCATCACCTTCAAGTCCTTACCAAGCAAGTGACAGTTCCTCTGCGTGCCATTTACCCAACTACAAAATGGGGATAATAATAGTACCTATCTATTAGGTTACTGTGAGGATTCACATAAAATATACTGAATTACTCAGTACTGGGCACATATTAAATAATTAACAAATATTAGCTTTTATTATTATTAGGGTCAAAATCCCAAGAAACACTTGCTCCAAACATGAACTGGTATAGCAACAAGTTAATATTGGTCATTAACAGACCATCAAAACACTGTTTTGATGAAAATTATGCTGAGCAATTGGAATAATAAGGTATTCACCAGTAACACTCTCAGATTGAGAAGCTCCAAGTCCAATTTTTGCTTTGTTTTAATGACCATTAGAATCCAGTGATATGGATAATAAAAAATCAAACCTTTAAAAATATATATTTACTCTCTGCTGGTTCAAATACTCACCTGAAAATATGAAACTTCTGAAGCACCACTGGCAGAAACTTCTGTGACCACTGACAATGACTTCAAATCACTTGACAGACATAACGCAAGACAAGTACCGACAATCTGTAAAACAGCCAAATCCCCATTATATTTAGTGTTATTGCTGCACTGCATCTGCTTACAACATAGGAAGCGAAAATTCAGAGCTCTAAAAAGCAGTAACTCCTGCCACGTATGTGGCAAACGAAGGCATGTGTCCACTGAGTTGCAAGGACGCAGACACAGACCCTAACAATGCACCCGAGTGCTGGAGAACTAACACAGCCCACAGAGCCTGCAACATTTTCTACCCTTTTAGGGAACTGTAAGAATAAGAAAAGGCATGGAGAAGACCAAGACTGCGCCTAAGATTGCTTCTAATGACTTTCACCACATTCCAATCCCAAATGGTAGCTCTGAAACGCAAGGCTAGAAAAACATCAAATCATAATCAAGTGTACCATAGTAATCTTTTAGTTAAGAAAAACTTTTTGACCAATTCCACTAAGAACCTCTGATCTTCACAGACATCATATCACTATTTTATCTTAGTAAGAAAATTATCCTCCTAACATTTAAGGACGAGTAAATCCAAGAAATGAAACTGAGAAAAAAAAGTAATGTTTTACTCTTTTCCATAAATCAGTCAGTTGTTACACTCTAAGGCAAAAATAGAGAATCTTAAAGAAAAACTTACCCCAGTGACTCGAGCAATTTTGAACATTCCGTAAGCATAAAGTTCAATAAAACCAGAGCTTCCTCCAAGGACAAGAATATTAAGCCTGATTAAAAATAATGCAACAAGCTGAGGACAACAGAGAGGACCGAGTTCTTACACCAAGATACAAGTTGTTGCTGCCCTCATATAATCTGCACACTCAAGCTCCCTAGCAGGGAGACCGAACCTCTAAACAAGTTCACCAAGTTTCAATTACATCAGGCTTATTCCTTTTTTTTTCCCCCCAAAAGAACAACATAAATTTCATTCGGCCTACAAAAACCTCAGTTTACAGTAAAATAAGAATATATTATTTTAACAACTGTATTTATATACCCTCAATACCAAAATCATCTCTTTTCCAGTTAATATAAAGTGCCATCAGTTTTATAATGGCCCTGATGCTAAAGGTATTAAGTGGGCTTAAAGAACCTGAAGATTTCCATTTAAATTTCAGAAACTCAAGCACTTCTATCCTCCTTTACTTTTTATAAATGAAAGTATACCATAATATTAAAGTTGACACAAATATCATACAATAAAAATGAGTGAGTAATAGATATTGTCTGTTTATTGTTCAGAGGTATTTGTCAGCAATGAAATAAAATGACAAAGAAAATATCTTTGGAACGCTGGTCTAAAAACTGCCTCAAGTATCAAATTTAAGAAAATAAAACTTGCTATTTAAGATGTCTACAAGATTTACCTGACATCTCCCAAAAGCTTAATAATTTCGTCAGAATTTTCTTCACTAAAATATAAAAATAAATTGGGTTATCTTTCAACTATATGCTTCAAATAATAAAAGATTTATCTTACTTGAAAAAAAAAAAGGTATACCTTACCTAAATATTTTTGAGGTGTTGCTATAACTAGAAAAAAAAAAAAAGAGTAGGGTAAAAAACTCTCAATAGAAATGCATTTTTTTTAAACACATGAGAAAACTGTTAGTGTTGAAAGAAACCTGTAAGATTAATTCGAATGAGATTAAACTCTGGTACTTACTTTTTTGGCAATGTAGGAAGTTTAGGTAAGAGAAGATTTGATTCATCCTCAGAATTATAAAAGGATGTTAGAACACTACAAAGGGGAAAATAAGACAAAACAAAAATAAGTATTATAAAAACAAAGATTCTACTTTTCTTTCCATTAAAAATATTAATTTTTAAAGGCCCAATTTTACATATGACACATTACCAAATGAACATAGTGACTTTTACAGTGGTAAACTGTGCATGGCATTTAACAACCACAAACAAGAAACAGAAAAGTTGGAAATTCTTCATTTATCTTGAATTTTATTTCTGAAAGAAAAAAAAATCAGCCTATCCACTTTATGTTAAGAAGAACAAATATTTGTAAACAATTTTCTCAGCATATGAAATGCATCCATATGTATTTAGTATCAGTACCAGATATGGACTGAGAATTTATGATTCCTTAACTCTCCTCTAAAAACCAACACTGAACATAGGAGTAGCAAGAGTAATTTTAAAGAACACTGAAGTTATTATAATGTAGTGATGGGTTCTATGACTTATACACATTTGGAGACATAACAATCCAGTAGGTGTATATAAGATGATGCCAAGTACTTTGAAACAGTTTTATTTATCCTCCCATTTTTTTCAATCCTACCTCCAAATACAGATGGAAATGAATAAGGTGAAAACTGGTGTCCTGAAAGACCCTGGAATCTCTATATAACATTTCTGAACTCTTAACAGAAAGTATGTTAGGAATACTCTTAGCGGGTAACTGGACTCGGACAGAAACTACATGGTATACTCTGCTCCTCTATAAATTCACATGACCACTTGCAACCTTTATTATTTGATGACGGATTGATCCTTGTTTTATCTACAGTGAATTTTAAACCCCAGGCTAGACCTTATTATCTAATATTTTTACAAGTCCCTCCTGAGGAAATTTGTGAATTAATAATCAGGATTTATAAATTCATTTGATATTAACTTAAAACTTAATTAGAACAGAAAAGCTAACTGGAAGAAAGATCTTATTTCCTCAAAAAAAAAAAAAAAAAAAAAAAACTTTTATGTTCAGTATTCAGTAAGTCTACTGACCCTTTAGGCTATCTTTACTGCAAACGTGGCAGAGTACTTAATTTCACAGACTAAGGCAAAACTATTTTCACAAAATAAGGAAACTTATAGGGACCACAAAAATAAAAAGAACTCATTCAGTATCAAAACAAAATGCTCAATTCAGCACTTGTCATATTCGAAGAATATTTACTCAGACACAGAAACACAAAGTTCCAGAATGAAATATATGGTGAAAAGAAAACCAGAACCTTAATTTGCTAATCAGCAATCTTAACTAATGTTACTTGAAAGTATAAGTCATTGACATAAACTTTTAAAAATAACCAAAAAGAAAAATCTTGGCCATTCAGGCATTACTGCTCCAATAATAAAACAGATTTTTTTCCAGAAGAGAAAGAAATTTAGCAAATATTAAAAAAATTTCATCTTGATAAGCTTAAGACAAAAGGTTAAAAGCAAATACACATACTCAATACTCAGATACGCCTAAGTTTCCACTTTTAAAAAATGAAAAATTTCATGAACATCCTACTGGGACCACTGGGGTCTTTCTTTATCACTCTACCTGCTCTCAACAGTCACTTCCATCCAATGCATACAAGAAACTGGGGCCTCCACAGAAAAAGAGTGCAAGCTTTCAGGTTTTTCTACATCACATAACACAATTTTCTTGGTATCAGCAAGAGCAAAGGCCAAAACTAAAAGAAGAAGAAATAAGCAGAATAAGTCAGTGTAATATTAAGAGAAAAATGGGTCTTTCATTTCTTGCCCAATTTTACTATTTTAAATATATCATAATCACAGAAATGCTTTAACCCTTAAATCCTTCCTTTAAATAAGTAAAACACTGAAAGGTATCTTTGCATACAGTTATGCTGTTATCTACACTTATTTTCAAATGCTCAAACTTTTGTGAGCAACCTACTACTGTCTTGAGTACTGTTCTTAACATCTTACATATCAGAGCCTCTAGACTGAAACCTTGACGCCAAGCAGAAAACACAGAACAGACATCAACATATAAACAATAATATCGTATCACCAAGACATACTGGTCCCCACCTGAAAGTTAAAAAGTGATTCCATCTGCTTGGTTCTTGGGAAGGTTTTTTATTCCTCTTTTTAATTTCTAACCCTTATTGAACAGGGATATCAAATACTGATGGGTCTGAATGATCTAGTATCGTTTCTCTACAGAAGTCCTTAATGTCTTCCTAACATATAAAACTGAAGACCGTCTAGACAGAAGGCTGTGTGTTTCACTGTATACCAATACATACAACTCTGTAAGATGAGAGGCAATCCAAGTCTCCTCTTCTTTAAAGCAATTTAAAGCAATCTTGAAATAATCATTACCAAGCTAAGCCCTATTTTACTGTCCAAAAACAGGAGACATTTTTTAATGATAAAAATATCACCTACTTAAATACATTTTCATACACACTGACTTTCATGATTTTTGAGATCCTGATGTTTTTGGATGAAGAGAGCAAGATCTGAAAATACTACTTACAAAAGTTCTCTAATTTTACACATACTCTTTTTTTCCAGTAGAAGAAACAAGAACTGAGCAAAATGAATATAGACCAAAATAGCTGTTATCTGTAGAGTGACAGGCTTTCAGGACATTTTTACGTACTTATATTTATCTGGGGAAAAAAGGAGGCAACAAGGAGGAATACATATCATTTTACAAAAACAATTTGCTTTTTTTTTTAGGCACCAATGATACAGATGACTTGCAGCATTTTCCTGTGCTGACTGGACATGTACTGCAGCTCAAATGACTGTCAGTGTAACAACACATGGAAGAGGAGAGTTCAGTCCTCAGAGCAGCAGCATGGTAAGCTACAACACACAGGGTACCAACAGGAGTAAAGATCACATGGAAATTGAAGGAAGGGGGTCAACGCTGACAGTCCTTCAGGTGAGGTAAACAATTGTGCGGAGAGAATATTTACGAACCACACATTTAGTGCTAAAACACATTTTGGGGAGAAAAGGGCCATGATGGCTCTGAACTGACTATTGAGTGGCAAATGAAGCTCTGGACAAACAGTGCAGAACAAGACAGCAAAAGAACAAAACCAGAGTACCCTGTATATTCTCATAAAACTTCCTGTTAGACTTATCTTTGTCAAGAAGTCAGATTTCATTTTAGAGATATCTCTGCCATGAAACAAGATGGCAGAATCAATCTGAGTTCCATGAAAACACTATAAAGCATCTGAAAAAACAAAATTCCCAAATCAGTATTTAGAATTCTAGTACATTGTAAAAAAAAATAAATTCTTTCGGTGAGTAAGTTCTCTTTACAGAATACTCTTTCTGAAAAACAAAAACATATTTTTTATAATACTGTCATTACGTTTGCCATCTGGTCTCCAAGCCAGACAGGTCACTTCCTTTCCTGTATTTTCATTTGGTGGAAAACTCCAAACTCGATGAAAACTTGCAAGTCGATGAAGTAAAACCTAAGACAAAACAGATATAGTGGCAGATAATAAAAACATCCATTTCCAAAAATAAAATAAATCTAAACCCCACTATAAATTTTTTTAAAAACTGTACCAAGTATAATATTTAGCCATCAGAAAAAATTCAAAGTCAAGAGTGTCTGAATGAACGTAAGGTATTTTCAAAGAAATGGGTGAAACAAGGTCTAATTTAACCCTGTACTCTACCCATTTTCCTAACTTTTATGTCAACAAGAGACTTATGTTTTAGAAAGGAATACAGCTTCCCAGAGAGCTCAGCAGTAAAGAATCTACCTGCCAAGCAGAAGACTCAGGTACGATGCCCTGGGTGGGGAAGATCCCCTAGAGAAGGCAATGGCAACCCACTCCAGTATTCTTGCCTGGAAAAGCCCAAAGACAGAGCCTGGCAGGCTACAGTCCATACGGGCGCAGAGTCTGACACAACTGCAGCGACTCAGCACACATGCGTGCACCGGCTCATTCCTGCCTTCCAACACTTCTCATCATCATTTTTGGTGATTTCAAGAGCAACAGTGTCCTGGCTTCTGGTTCTCAACTACCTCTTCTTCAGTGATCACAGCTTCTACCTCACCTCAGTCATTCCCAGGGTCATGTCTGTTACACTGTCATTACCGACAACTACAGATGCTGCGATAAACTTCAGCTGCAAACTTCCCACTTCCCATCACTGTCTGTATCTTTCCTGCTCATCCCGACTAATACCCAACTTGAACTCTGCAACCTCACCAAGACATACAATCCAATGAGTCTACCACCGATCCTCTGTCCCTCACCCCACACATGACCTCACTTCCCTACTTAATCAGGTTAGAATCCAAAGTTCATCACTACAATCACTTCTCTTGTACATAACTTCGACCCCCTTGCATCTCCTGCTTTTTGTCACCCTTTGGCACAACAACTCTGGTTAAAGCCAACCACACCTGCACCCATGCAGCTGAACAGAAGAGACACACAATCACGCTCACGAGTTTCACTACAGAACCACTAAGCTCATGTGCCTTTTAACACTGAACAACAATCCTATTAGATTCACTAGCCCACGCGCCTTGTCGGCTTCTTCGAACTTCTCTTCCCTCCTCAAAATTCCAATATTTTCGTCTCCATCCTCACTCCTAAACGGTGCCCTTTCTTCTTCACTAAGAAAATGGAAGCAACAAGTGCCCACAATTACACCTACTCATCTGGTCACACCGATGCTCCTATTTTTTCCCTTCCCTCCTACAGTTGTGGCTGAAGGAACTGCACTCCTCAGAGCCATGAGAGAATTCCAGAACACTCTGGATGCGAAAGGAGACTAGATTTCATAGATGGCTTTGGGAAAGCAGACATCAATACCCTGGCGACAAAGCCATGATAATCAACACAGCTTTCCAGGCTGCTAAGTTCCCTTTTCCAACTAGCTTCCAAGCCTGGCTAAAAACTCCCACCTGGCCAAGTAACTATCAGGACACCTGCCAAAAGGCCAAAGGAGTAAAGACACAAAGGTGAAGGTTTCCTTACAAAATGTCTGCCAAGTAATTAAAAACTTTCAGCAGAAACTTACAACTGGGTTACACTTGATGAAGTGTAATATAATGTGAACCAGAAATGGCAACCCACTCCAGTACTTTTGCCTGGAGAATCCCAGGGATGGGGGAGCCTGGTTGGCTTTCATCTATGGGATCGCACAGAGTCGGACACGACTGAAGCGACTTAGCAGCAGCAGCAGCAGCAGAAATAGTGACAACACTCAGGCACATTCCATCAGGAATCAGTGAATCAGGCACATTCCATCAGGTGAAGCATCACTCTTTTGTTTTAATTTAAAGGTATTTTTAATGGGAGGTGGCTAACCAACCAGCACTGTGAATGCTGGACAACAGAATAAAGATTCTTAAACATCCTCTTTGGCAGCTACAAACATGCATATTCACAGCTCGTGTCTGACAGCTCACCTTTCTTCTGCCTGAACTGTGTAAGTAAACCAAGGGCGGAATCTGTGGACCCACTACTATGTCAACTCATCAGAGATACATGAGCCTTAGCCCCATTTAACAAATAATTATGAGAGTCTCCGGGATGCAGGACCGTGTGATTGTGTCAAGCTGTGTGAAAACTTGGCCACAGAATGCGGGAAATGGGTGTACGAAAGACCTTTCCTGTGCGTGGTCCCTTATATTCACTTAGACCATGCAGCGAGACTGCAGAGAGGGGCCGGGTAGACAGGTGGCCCGGGCTCGGTGTCCTCGCGGCTGCGCGCCGGCTCACTCACCTCGCCCGCGGTGTTGGCCAGAGCAATGAGATCCCGTTTGGGTGACCAGACCAGGAAGATGATCTCCTGCGGCAACTGCTTCTCTCCCACCACCCGGAAGGATGGGAAACAGGTCGGGAAACGCAACATGGGGACGGCCCTGCAACGACTTCCCTAGTCGGAGGCTGGCCGGGGCCCACCGCGGCCGCTCTGCCAGGGCCCGGCGCCGCTCGCGCCCCGGACCCTTCCGGCAGAGCCCCAACGGCGGCGGTAGCAGCAAGGTGCCCCACCGCAGCCAACGCGGCCCGGGCGGTCTCCGCCTCCCGCTTTCCCTGCCCGCGCCGGCCGCTCTGCAGGCGCCGCCGCGCGCTTTCCGGGCACTTCCGGTGCCCGAACTTCCTCGCGAGAGCACGGAGGCGCGGTTTCGATCAGCCACAGTCCTTTTGACAGTCTCCAAACCGGTGGTCCTCAGTCCTGCTTGCTCAGTAGAGAGGTTTTTTGTTTGTTTCTTTTGCTTTAAACATCGTGCCCAGGCAGCACGCCAGACTGATGAAAAGCGCTTCCCTGGTGGCTCAGACGGTAAAGAATCCGCCTGCAATGAGGGAGACCTGGGTTCGATCCCTCGATTGGGAAGATCCCCTGGAGGAAGGCATAGCAACCTACTCCAGTATTCTTGCTGGGAAACCCCATGGACAGAGGAGCCTGACGGGCTACGCAAAGAGTCGGAAACGACTGAGCGACTAAGCACAGCACAGCACAGCACGGAATGGCACCCAGGATTTATGGAACACTCAGAGTGCTGCCACTTTGCAGCCTACGTAGGAGAGCTCTGCTTTAAAATTTCCGACATAGGCAAATACCCTGATTCTTTATCCCATTTAAGCTTCATAACTATTGATATTAGTAGCCGCATTGTAATAAATGAGGACTGTGGGCTCAGTCAGGATTTGTCTCATAGCTACTGGAGCGTCTACTATACAGGGTACATGGGCTCAGCCTGGCCGGATGTGTGAATCAGAGTCCATCTGATGCCTCTTGTTACACATCTAAATGTGTCAACTTGTTCAAAAGTTCCCATAAGTTATGGGCCTGGTTAAAAGTATGTGACTATCATCCTGTGATTCTCCATCTTAAAGTCTATGGTAGAAAGCCATCTACCTTTCACTTCGTTTGACTTGCTCAAACAAGAAATGTGGGAAGATCCTCAACTCTAAATAAGCCCTATCTTCCTGCCATCTATCTGGATCTAGCCCCTGGGAAAGGTGACAGAAGTAGACTAATTCATTCAGCCACAAATATTTCAGGCACTATTTTGTGCCAGGCAGTTTGTAACTCATGATGTTTACTCTGCTCCCTTTCAGAGATGGGTCTTTTACCTTGCTTTTTCTGCAACTATTAAGCATGGTCCCCATATTTGTCCAGAGGCAGTATTCCAAGGTGAGAACGGACTTGCTTTTGTTATTAATGAAATGCACTTTGGGGTATTATTTAATGTTCTGGAGTGTTGTATAGTTGTTAGCACAACCAATGCCACCTTGAGCATGTACAGTTTCACCTGTCCTTCCACTGCCCTACCCAGGACTGTACTGTGTGGTAAATCACTTCTCTGTCATCAAGAGCTTTGCAGTTAATAGTTTAATAATTATTAGGACCAGGTGGCCTTTATGCTCTGTTAGTCCCCAAACAATGATGAAGACCTTCCCTGACGTATTCCTGGCACCCACAAGACTAGTTGTGCTAAAGTCGCTTCAGTCACGTCTGACTCTACAACCTATGGACTGTGGCCTGCCAGGCTCCTCTGTCCATGGGATTCTCCCGGCAAGAATACTGAGTGGATCTCCATGCCCGCCTCCAGGGGGTCTTCCCAATCCAGGGAACAAACCCGGGTATTGCGCATTGCAGGCGGATTCTTTATAGTCTGAGCCACTAGGGAAGCCCAAGACTAATTACCCATTCATAAATCTTGACTTCAGAATGCACTTCCTGTTTCTCTAGGTGAACTAATATAAAACTGTTGCAGTGGTCCTTTGGCGGTGCTGATTGCAGTTGCAAATGCTTCCAGATCATTGTCTGCCTGACCCCAACTTGTGAGTTACCTGGTAATAAACTGATCCATTGATAATATGGAGCTGGCTGCCTGGTTTTCGGGTCTCAAGATAACCTTCTCCATCCTCTAACGTGCATTTAGCTAAATGCACTATCTACCTGCTTTACAATCTTATGAAAACTGAATGCCCACCTTCATGAAACATCCTGAATATGGTCCCTCATACCACACAGGAAAAGGACTGTGAGTAAAGCTATACCCTCAGTGTTACAAGACAGAGGAGAGTAACTACCTACCTATTATGAAACCTTCACAGAAGAGTATGAATTTCCCCCAAGATATGTATAACAACATAGGAAATATCATAGGTGTGAAGTTCAGATGTGGCCATTTGGAAATAAGAAAAAATCTGGTTATTAAGTACATTCATCAAATTGTTTACAATAGTGAAAAATGGAAACAACTTAGCTGCCCAACCACAGGAGACTGATTAAATACAATATATCCATACTGAAGAATAATACTGTCATTATGTGTATAAACTGATGTTCACATCTTTATGAGAGGATTACAAAACTATTTTTACAATTCCATTTTTAAAAAATTTAAAGTGTCTGTAGCTACTTACACAGGAATCTTATTTTTGGAAGAAAATACACGTAAGTTGTGACAGTGGTTATCTCTGGGTAGTAGAATCAGTTACTTTTCATTTTCTTTGACTCAGGTGGCTCATGTATTAAGTGTAAAGTTAACAGGCAGCAACTCTTATTTCCTTTTGTCTTCTTTAAATACGTAGAATGTTTAGGCCAACTAGCTCTAGTTTTCTCCCACTCCTCACCTCCACATTTGCAAGTGAAGAAACTGGCCCATTTTCTTAAAGACGAAAGGATGTCATAGTTACAGTCTGCAGGGGTACTAAGCCGTGCAATAGTGTGAGAATCTTGTGACTGTCCAGCTAAAGGGATAAAATTTACCCCTTGAATCTCTGAGATCTGCTTGCTCAGTTTTGATGCTTTCCCTCCCCTTCAATCTTACAGAGTTAACATTTATACTAAGTCTCTTGAAATCAAATTGTAGAGATCTTATCATCGCTTTATCAATGACTTCTAGCTGACCCTCAAGTAATTTAACCCATGTCCTAATTTCCAATTAAAACCACATCAAATAAGTCAAATTAGATTTTTTCCTTTGCATTTTTTTTAAAGCTCTTCTTTCTTGGCAGCTCTAAGAGTATTAGCGTCTTACTATTAGGCAGCACAGTTGGGTCTGGAGGCATGAATGACCATTTCCATTCACCTGACCCAACCCTGATTTATGAGGAGCTTCTACTGGGTGAGTGAAGAACAGTGTTAGCTTGGGTGCTAACTTCCAGTTAACCGTGTTAGCTTCCCAGGCTTGTGGAAGAAGGAAGGCGGCCATGGGTCCTGCAGCTGGCTTTCTCTGATATCACCATGTATAAGACACAGCTCTGGGAGCCAGGGAAGGTACACCATGAAGTCCTGGCCCCAAGCAGCTTCTAAGCTACAGAAGGGAAACAAGCACAGAGAGTCGTTCTAATGCAGGGCATGATTTAAGTGCCTGAAAACAAGTCGAAGACACACACACACACACACACACACCTGTTTTTATTTCACTGGCAAAAGATGACTGTTTCACTGGAGACAGCAACGAGGACATCATGAAGGAGGTGGCATCAGACCACAACCTTTTGTAGGCTGTGATTTTATGTTTAAGTCAAAGGCACACCATGTTTTATTGTACTTCACAGATACTGTCTCTTTACAGTTGAAGATTTGTGGCATCCCTGTGTTATAAGATGATGGTTAGCATTTTTTAGTAATAAAGTGTTGTGTGTTAGTTGATAAGTCATGTCCAACTCTTTGTGACCCTGTAGACTGCAGCCCGCCAGGCTCCTCCATCCATGGAATTCTCCAGGCAAGAATACTGGAGTGGGTTGCCATCCCCTCTCTCCAGGGGATCTTCCTGACCCAGGGATCAGACCTAGGTCTCCTGCATCGCAAGCAGACTCTGCACCATCTCAGCCTCCAGTTTTTTTCTTTTTTTTTTCAATCCTTGTAAGAAAAAGAGCAATTTGTCTCCGTATCTTAGGCAAGCCTAATGTTAGGGACTGAACTGTGTCTCTCCAAATCTATATGCTGAAGACCTAACTCCCAGTACTTCAGACAGGGGCTGGATTTAGAGACACCATCTTTAAAAAGGAGATAAAGGTAAAATGAAGCCATTAAGGTGGGCACTAATGCAATCCGACCATCCTTACAGGAGGAAATGTGGATCAGAGACACCGCAGACAGACCATGTGAGGACAGAGAGAAGGCAACCACCTGCAAGCCAAGGAGAGAGGCCTCAAGAACCAAGCCTGTCAACACCTTTAGTCTTGAACTTCCAGGCTCTAGAACCATGAGAAAGTTAATGACTGTTGTTTAAGCCATCCAATACATTTGTTATAGCAGCCCTAGCAAATGAATATACCTACCACCTGAAAACCTGTAGAAAATTCCATACTTTCAAGTTTCTAGAGTACCTACAACACGTAGCAGACATGAGACTGCAAGAAGGGGGTACTGATATTAAGAAACTGAAACCTTTCGGGGAAACAGACGCTGTCAATACAGTCACAGAATACTACATAAAAAGTGACTCAAGCATGGTGCAGAGTAGCAAGCGGCTTGGAGAGGAAGGTCGTAGCTGGGATCAGTCTCAAATATGCAACTTACCAGGAGAGAGTGGGATTGGGGCCAGGGCCTGAAGGCTCCGTAAGACTTTAAAAGATGGCTGTGTGGAGGGAAATATTCCAAACAGAAAAAAGAGAATGGGATGAAAAGATTGAGGCATACCAGAGAAATAAATTAGTCCAAATATCACACTAATGTAGGGGAAAAAAATCTAATCTCATTCAGGGCCTACAAAGTGACAAAATGCAACAAAGTACAAAAATACAACAAAGTAACATCATATTTCATTACATTATGTAATTAAGCAAGAAACAGAATGAGATTTAGCTGCAATTATTTAAGAAAAATGTCCTTTTCAGGGACTTCCCTAGTGGTTCAGGAGTTAAGACTCCACATTTTCACTGCAGGGAGCACAGGTTCAATCCCTGGTGGGAGAACTAAGATTCCACATGCCACAAGGCATGGCCAGAAAAAAAAATTTCCTTTTGGGATGACCCAGAGAGATGTTGTGGGGAGGGGGGTGGGCGGGGGGTTCATGTTTGGGAACGCATGTACACCTGTGGTGGATTCATGTCAATCTATGCCAAACCAATACAGAATTGTAAAGTAAAAATTAAAAATAAATAAATTAATTAAAAATAAATAAATAAATAAAAAATAAAAAGCTTAAAAACATTTGTCTGTCAAATTTCAGGGATTTTCTTTTACTGCTGTTTTAAGTAAGTGTCTTAATGTTCAGCTATGCAGATTCCTAATTAGAACAAATGACCTCATCTCCCATCACACTTTATACCTCCCAGAGACATTTTCACATTCTATTAGTTTATCCTCTGAGAAAAGAAAGAGATTAAGTCCTTAAAATTACCATTAACTGAACACAAGAACAGAACCATCAAACTTCCTATTTTTAACTCTCTGAGAAGGCAACGAAGTTTTCAAGTACAGAATTCCTGATTATAAGTAACATCCTATTTGCTCAATTACTAATATGGGCTTTTTTTCACATTTCTGAAAAAAGACCTATCTAAAACTTAATATATACAATTAATAAGATAAGGGTGTTTTCCCCCTGAAAAGATGATTCCATCAATAGCACACTTTACAATTGATGGTATCTTAAAACTAAGAAAACGTGGTGATGATAACCAGTGGCCATCAGGACCCAATTCTTCAGCAGTCACGGTCCCTCAGGTGTCTGAGTTCCTGGGCAGATTTCAATAGATTTTAACCACAGTATCATGGACACCATGAAAGTCAGGCAATGTCCACACCTGTGCCTGAATCAGAGAGACTCTTACAATGACTCTACAAGGTTCACATCTCATCCAATCACCTCAAAACCTGCCCCTCCTATCACTACAGCAACCCACAAAAATGGGGCAAGAGAAGAACTGTTTGATGCTTGTTATGTCCAGGAGCTTGGCTCCTCTTTCGATGTCACCTGATCTATCAGGACCACACTGTCAGGGCCATGTGTGAGGATTCCACAGCAGGTACCAAACCATCCAAACTTAAAACACCAGGTGGAATTTAAATAAGAGATGAAGTACAGTTTTCTACTTTTACTTAGAGGGCTCCAGCTAAGCCCAAGCAGAGATGCCTCCAAACGTGCTCTAAAATAATCATGTGGGGAAGAGAGGAGAGTTATTATGCAAATACAAGCCATTCAAAACTACTAAGTCTGAAGAAGATAATGTCAGATACCTAGCAGAGAAATGGGGAGAGGATTCTCTGTTCAAACTCCTCCCTTTAGCGTTGCAGCCCTGGACCACCAGATAATTACCATCTTCACCTGTTAACCTTTCCCCAGGCTAACAAGCGAACTGAGAGCCAGGTGCAGGTGCCTCATTTAATTTAACCACAAACAAACCTGAGATGTGTTGTCCCCGTTATAATGATAAGAAACAGTGGCTTCTAGAGAGTGAATCACTTGGCCAAAGACATACAACCAGGAAGTGTTAGAATAGGAAAGAGGAGTGTGAATCACCAAAATAGACTGCCTCTGCTACAACTTTTATAAAGAAACATCCTGCATAAGTTAAAAGACAATAAGATGACAGAGCAAGTCATAATCAACAAACATTTAGGTGATTCTATACCATCAAAGGATAACTACAAAGAGTAGTTGAAAAATAAATATTTAATATTAATATAACCATAATCATAATTCTGTTTTAGATTGCCTTTGTCAAAATTCTTTCCATCTTCAGATTGTCTTTAGGAAAAAACAACTGTACATTGTATTTCTCTTTACAAGTGAGATTTAAGCCATAGTACAATATTTTAATATTTAATTTAACATATCTAACAATATATTCCTATGTTCAATGTAAACAAAACCTCAGGTTTTCATTCTTATTTTGTTTCTGCAAAAGAATGCTCTGTGCCCATTTTTCAGATAAAAGAGGCTAAAATAACATGACTGGAAGAGATGTAAAGAGAGAAAAAAGGCACCAAAAGCTAGTTAGCCAGCGAAGGTCTCCAGAGGGGCTGCAGTGTGTGTGTGTGTGGCGGGGGGGTGGGCGTGTAAAGGGGGGGTGTCTATAAACCAGCAAAATACCACCTCCCTATTTTCAAGCTTAGAAAGGTGCATACCTTTGAAAGCAACAGAATTTAAGTCCAACATGGCACTTTCAGAAAATGGCATCAAAGGTTGGACTATAAATCTTTCTTATTCTCAAGTCACTGGACATTTAAGAGCAAAGATATTGATGGATTCTTTCTCTCCTTTTCTTCTTCCTTGTAACAGATGTATGATTCATGGATTGTCCTTTAGTGGTCTCCATTTTCATCTTATTGCTTTTTCTTTGCTTCTGCTTTCTGACAGCTCTGAAAAACAAGGTGCTAAATTATTTTGGAGAATGAGCACAGTGAATTATGTAATTATGTTGAAGTTTAATTAACTAGCTAACCAAATAAGAAAACAGAAGGGAAAGAATTTACTGTATTATAAGCATAAATCCTCAGAATCCTAACCACAGTAACAAGGAGATAGAGTCCTGACCAAGCAAAATGTTTTAGAGAAGAAATTTCTTTGAAAGATGGTTACTACAGATTTAGAACAATCTATTCAGGACAAATACACCACAGAGGTAAATAGTCAAGCCAATGAGTTGGGAGGGTTTTTTTTTTTTTTTTTTCCCCTTGTACATCTGTACTGCTCAACTCAGCACTTCTATCTCCAAATCCCTGAATTACATATTTCAGAAAAAGACCGATACATTGACAGTTAGCAATGGTAGAAAAATGCTGCAGCTCTGAAAAGGCTTACAGAAGCTCATCTTACAGTCTTAATTTTCCTTTCCTCAGTATCCTAAAATCCTGACAAGTGCCATACAGGATGTCCACACTTAGTGGGCTCTTGAAGACTAGCTTCAAAATGAATAAGCTGAAAGTCAATCTCTAAAAAACATTAAATCATACCAGAAAACAAAAACAGATCCTTTGTTTCAGGTGCTCTCTGAACTAAGTTACAGGCAGTCTATAGCTGAGAAAGATTACTGGTCTGTTCATTCACTTTCTCCAAGCTAGCAGAATCATGCCATTTATTATATCATGAACAAAGGGGTGGGCTGGGGCTGCCAGCACTGGCAAACCTGGAAACTTCAAAGGCTGCCCAGCAATATCAACTGTTAGACTCCTTCTTATAAACCACCACAAGTCCTAGCGGAAAGCTTCTTCTTGATCTTCCCAGGACCAAAATCTGGGAAAGCAGCTTCATATACAGTATATAATCTCCTAGTGGACAAACCCAGCGTCTCCTTTGGTTCCTTCAGTATACATGTTAAGTGTTGGCAATATGAACATGAATGGGCACAACTGACTTCAAGGAACTGGGAGACTGAGACGAGGCAGGCGTCACCCTTCCCTTTCCTTCTCCCCACTTTTCTTTTTTAGGGAAAGAAACTGAGGCTACGAAACCATCTATGAGGAAGTGGCAGAACCAGCTTGATTCAGGAAACCATGCTCTTAATTTTACCTTGATACTACATACACTACTATAAATTATTCAGGTATATAAAATGCTCAGCATATAGTAACTCCTAAATAAATATTAGCTATTATTAGTAGCTCCACATGACTACTATTCAGAATTTTGCTTGGTAATTTAATATTTTTCCATGTTTAGATTTTGCACTAGGGTATCTTTTAAGTTCAAAGTAAAACAAAACAGTCATCTTCATTCTGTTTTGTGCATGTTATATAAGTCTCCTTTTTCTCTAGCCATTTATTTTAAAGTAGGAAAATGTCCTGGTAAGTGATGATTTAGCAAATGTAATGACGTATAATCTCTTGATGGCAAAATCAATGATGTTATTATGCATGCCTGTATACAAAATTCAAACAAATTTTCTTTGGCTTATCCACTGATAACTAAACATGAACCAGATTTCACTAGTTAGGTTACTTAAGTCGTTCAGTCATGTCCGACTCTTTGCGACTCAGTGGACTATAGCCCACCAGGCTCCTCCACCCATGGGATTCTCCAGGCAAGAATACTGGAGTGGGTTGCCATTTCCTTCTCCAGTGGATCTTCCCGACCCGGGGATCGAACCCAGGTCTCCCACATTGCAGGCAGAAGCTTTAACCTCTGAGCTACTAGATTTCACTAGAAGATATGGTAAACGAAAACAGAAAGAAAATATTCATTTGTAATATGAATGAACAAAATGTTCCAGAGGTACAGTCTTTAAACAGTGATAAACTGAGTATAAATCAATTGGCTGTTTTATTTTGCCTTAAAATTAAATTCACCTGGTATTGATATTTGTCCTCTAAATTCCAGGTATTTATGTAACTGATAAAACAAGCTCTAACCACAAGAGGGAGCCAGCATCATTCTAGTTCATAACCAAAGGACAATTAATACTAAGGAAAACTAAAGTAACATAGAAGTGAAGTGAAGTGAAGTCGTTCAGTCGTGTCCGACTCTTTGCAACCCCGCGGACTGTAGCCTACCAGGCTTCTCTGTCCATGGGATTCTCCAGGCAAGAATCTGGAGTGGGTTACCATTTCCTTCTCCAGGGGATCTTCCCCACCCAGGGACTGAACCCAGGTCTCCCGCATTGGAGGCAGACGCTTTAACCTCTGAGCCACCAGCAACATAAGACAACTATAAAACATACAAGATGAAAACACCTTTGGTGCCATACAGGCTAAAAAAAAAAGCATAAAAATTATATTTTACTATTATAAAAAGTTCATGCCTTGTCAACTCATTGTAAAAATTTTTTGAAAGCAATACCTGAAAATAACCATTAACAGTTTAGGTGTCTTCTCTAAGAGAAGGTGATACTATTCAAGAATTATCAGGTATACCATGTCCTAAAAGATTTGGTCTTAAAATTGATAAAATCTAGTACTGAAAGATACTACATGATTTTCCTCAATGAAAACAATATATTACTAACAAATAGACTAGTCAGAGCTATTTAAGAACCAAGGAAGAGCCTACAATGTATTACCAAAAGGAAAATTCAGTTTCCATGTGTCATAAAATCACACAATCAAAGGCTGAGCATGATACTAACTCCTGTTTGCAACTAGAATTATACTGTAAATAGTAAAACACCCCTAGATCACCCCTACTTTATGAGACTGTATTCTATTCT
This sequence comes from Oryx dammah, assembly GCF_014754425.2. NCBI lineage: Eukaryota > Metazoa > Chordata > Mammalia > Artiodactyla > Bovidae > Oryx > Oryx dammah. The sequence goes on along the minus strand of NW_024070187.1, from coordinate 44,347,471 downwards.
TAAAGGATTATAAGGAAAAGTTATTTTCTAAGATTCAATATACCTCTTTAATTAATTTTTATAATACCACTTCTACCCTTGATTACTTAGTGAGAATAAATTATTTAAAGTAGATTCAATATGGGCTTCTCTGGTGGCTCCGATGGTAAAGAATCTGCTTGTAATGCAAGTGACTCAGGTTTGACCCCTGGGTTGGGAAGATCCCTTGGAGAAAGAAATGGCCACCCACTCCAGTATTCTTGCCTGGAGAATTCTATGGACAGAGGAGCGTGGCAGGCTACAGTCCATGGGGTCACAAAGAGTCAGACACGACTAAGTGACTGACACTCTCATTTTCACTTTTCAATGGAAAAGGTAGTTTAAATAGTAGGCAGAATTCAAATGGCTGGCTTTAATGGAAAAAAAATTCTACTGACCGAAAAAATAAAAACAGATGGAAAAGAATACAATCATAAGTAGTTAGTAAAGCATCAGGTATTCAGGTTGGTACAAAAGTAATTGTTTTGGACCATGAATTTTAAATCATTATAGCTAGACTCAAACATGTCTTTATTAATCAAAACAGGAACCATTACAATCAACACATATTTGCCAGTGAGAAAATAAGTTTGTTTATCCTTGTAGTGTAAAAATCTGTGCTTCAGGATTTGACGAACTCCTGGAAAGCGTTTTCTGCCACCTGCTGGTTGTGGAAGCATTTTCCCTGCAAAAAGCTGTTGAGATGCTTGAAGATGTGGTAGTTGGTTAGCGAGAGGTCAGGTGAATATGGTGGAAGAGGCAAAACTCTGTAGTCCAATTTATTCAACTTTTGAAGCAGCTGTGTGACATGGGGTCAGGCGATGTTGTGGAGAATTGGGCCCATTCCGTTGACCAATACTGACTGCAGGCGTTGCAATTTTTGGTGCATCTCATCAATTTGCTGAGCATACTTCTCAGATGTAATGGTTTCAGCAGGCTTCAGAGAGCTGTAGTGGATCAGACAGGCAGCAGACCACCAAACAGTGACCATGACCTTTCATGGTATTAGTTTGGCCTTGGGAAGTGCGCTGGAGTTTGTTCTTGGTCCAACCACTGAGCTGGTCATTGACAGTTGTCATATAAAATCCACTTTTCATCATGCATTACAATCCAATCAAGAAATGTTGCACAGAATAAGAGAAACTGCAGCTGCTAAGTTGTGTCAGTTCTGTCGAACTCTGTGCGACCCCACAGACGGCAGCCCACCAGGCTCCCCTGTCCCTGGGATTCTCCAGGCAAGAACACTGGGGTGGGTTGCCATTTCCTTCTCCAATGCATGAAAGTGAGACATGAAAGTGAAGTCACTCAGTCGTGTCCAACTCTTAGGGACCCCATGGACTGCAGCCCACCAGGCTCCTCCATCCACGGGATTTTCCAGGCAACAGTATTGGGGTGGGTCGCCAATGCCTTCTCCGAGAGTAAGAGAAGATGACACTTCAAAACAATTACTTTTTTATTTTTGGTCAGCTCATCAGGCAACCATTTATCAAGATTTTTCACCTTTCCAATTTGTTTGAAATGACAAGTGACCAGAGAATGGTCAATGTTGAGTTCTTCAGCAACTTCTCCGTTAAGGGGATCAGCTTCAATGATGGCTCTCAACTGGTCGTTGTCAACTTCCTATGACCAGCTGTATTACGCTCCTCATCTTCAAGGTTCTTGTCTCCTTTACAAAACTTCTTGAACCACCACTGCACTGTATGTATGTAGCAGTTCCTGGGTCAAATGCATTGTTGATGTTGTGAGTCGTCTCTGCTGCTTTACAACCCATTTCGACCTCGAATAAAAAAATTGCTCAAATTTGTTTTTTTGTCTAATATCATTTCTATAGTCTAAAATAAATATAAAATAAACAAGTAATAAGTAATTAGCAAAAAAGAAATGTGCATTAAAAGGATGCATAAAGTAACATCTATTTAAGAATGTATTCCAGTATCAAATGGCAAAATTCAACAATGCAAGACCACAATTACTTTTGCACCAACCTAACACTTCTAATACTAAAAGATGATTTTTTCATCACAAGTTATATGATTGCTCAAAATTTTTATCCTGATCTCAATTTTAATGTAATATTAAACTTAGCTATCTGGTTTCCACATAAGCAAAACAAGAGGACTCAATCAATACGTGTCATCCCTTTAGTTTAAAAAGAAAAAAATGTAATCATAAGTTAGCCCATTTGAAATATCAATAATATTTCTAAATCAACTACTGTCATTGGTATAATGTTGCTCTGAATTATAACAACTATATCACATACACATAGAGGAAAGTTAGTCATTTTCTACCTTATATTTTGGTTATTTACTGGTCTTGCCTGTAAAATCTTAAGCTCTCTGAAACTCACCTTGATACCCTTCCTCCCCATCTATGCAAACAATGTCTAACAGTGAAAGCAACAATTAATTTCACACTTATGGATCCTCCAATTATTGCACACTTTTGTGGATTGTTCTGTACACAAGAAAAATTTTTTCTAGTAAATAAGGGAATTCAACTAACTTGTTAACATTCTTAGACGTAGAGATGTTAGGACAAGTACTCCGTTTATGATCTAATTCACCACAAATAAAGCAGCCATCTTTAGGGCCCTTGCAAGAATGATCCGGAAGAGCACAGCGATTGCAAATGCTACAGTGGATCCAGGCTGTAAAATAAAAAAATTAGGTTTTAGAAGAGGTTCATTTAATAGACTCTTTCATTAGATTAACCTTTATGATGAGGAAGTATGAATAGTGTTTACTTCAAATATTGTGATCGCTTTGCCTAGCTAATTATAGTTTGGCTAAAGAGGCCAAGGTTAAGAGGTTGGAAATCCACGTAAACCAGCTAACTTCTTTCTGATACCTGGCAACAAATTCCGCCCTTCTGCAATGAGTCATGAACCACTGATACAATGGGGACTGGCTGAACAATACAAAATGCTACTAAAATAAGCCAAACCAAACAAGGTAAAGTCATCTCTCTGAAGAAGAGAAAGTTCATTTTAATAAGTGTAAAAATTAAAAAGAAAGTAAATTAATGTAAGTCTCTATATTAATTTTTTTCTTTTGTAAATACAGTTAAATAAAAATTCTATTTAGATGAAGAAAAACCCAATGTTTTCATAGGATCTCAAACACTAAGTCTAAATACTTACAAGGCTTTACACACTTTTTGCAGAGAAAGCAATGGTTCCATTTCCTGCCATCCTACAAAAACAATTTTTAAATTATGATTAATTTGTCATTAAGAATCAAGTCCGATAATTAAAAATTAAAATGGCTTATTAAAAGCTGTGTAAATTATTCATTCCTTATTTCTCACTTTCCTGAGCTTTACAATTAAATATTTTGATTTTAATTTATGCATTTCTCCACTCAACTCAAATGCCCCAGATTCCTTAACACTAAAACTGGGGGATTTATTTAAATGATCTTGAAAGTCCACTCCAGATCAATCAACCCAAACTGCATGAAGAAGGACTCAATGAAAATGTCAAGAGAATTAATGACTCATAGTTTTTATAGTCTATCTGACATAATCCTTAATAACGTTCATATTTGAGAAAATGTAATTTAGAAGGATGGAGGTTACTATCTGGGTAATTTTAAAACTATGAAATAAAACATACCTAAAAAAGTACATGAAATGCATACATCCAGTTTAGTGAGTATTATAAAGTGAACACTGAAGAACCCAACAAGTCAAGAGACAGAATACCATCAGTCCCCTAGACACTTCCCCAAATGCCCCTTTCTAGTCCAGCATTCCTTCCTCCCCACTGAGAAACACCTATCCTAGCTTTTCTGATGCTCACTTCCTTGTTTTTATCTTTTCCACTTATGTGTGCATCTCTAAATTTAAAATTTGTTTTTTTTTTTTTTCTCATTTTGTAATTTGTATGATTTGGGCATAATTTTTTTTTAATGAAGAATACAGACACTTTCTCAACTAATTGGAAATATATATAATCTATGTTACCATAGTAAAAACCAGTATAACCAGTAATACAATTATGAAGTTATAAAAAATTACTTTCCAATAGTTATAAAAACATAGCCTTTCCTTTAGAGAACAATATGTGCTTATCAGCCAACTAAACTTCACATGTTCTTTTTGACTGGATTTAGTTAAAATAACAGAGCATCCTAAGGGTGATCCTGCCTTCCTAAAAATGTCACTAGGAGGTGTGTCCTCTGCAGTCCCTCCTCACCTGTGAAAAGCCTGTCTACTAGTGCTGTGTGAGGAGTAAATGACTCAGCCCATGTACAGCACTTAAGACAGGGCCTGGCACATAAAAAGTCCTGTTGTTAACTGCTGTTTCATCAGAACAGTGATTGGTATCTAATAACTCAATGCTTTATTTGAAACAACTTTGCCCTCAACAAAATTTAGTCCTCATTTAGTGCCTTATTTGAAACACTAATAATTTTAGCAGTCACACAGTACCATATAAAAATAACTTAAAAATTATTAATGATAATGAAGGCAACTAAATAGTTTTAAAAGCCTGCAGTACTTTATGATTAGAGAAAAGGTAATGTATTAAAATATAATTAATAAACAATAATTCACTAACTTGTTGTTGTTGTTCAATTGCTAAGCTGTGCCCAATGCTTTGCGATCCCATGGACTGCAGGCTCCTCTGTCCTCCAATATCTCCCGGAGTTTGCTCAAATTCATGTCCATTGAGTTGGTGATGCTATACAACCATGTCATCCTCTGCTGCCTCCTTCTCCTTTTGCCTTCTATCTTTCCCAGCATCAGGGTCTTTTCTAATGAGTCAGCTCTTTGCATCAGGTGGCCAAAGTATTGGAACTTCAGCAACAGACCTTTCAATGAATATTCAGGGTTGATTTCCTTAGGATTGACTGATTTGATCCCCTTGCTGGTCAAGGGACTCTCAAGAATCTTTTCCAACACTACTATTCAAAAGCATCAGTCTTTGAAGCTCAGCTTTCTTTACGGTTCAACATTCACACCCGTACATGACTGCTGAAAAAACCATAGCTTTGACTATATGGACTTTGTCAGCAAAGGGATGTCTTTGCTTTTTAATATGCTATCTAGGTTTATCATAGCTTTCCTTCCAAGGAGCAAGCGTCTTTTAATTTCATGGCTGCAGTCACCATATGCAGTGATTTTGGAGCCCAAGAAAATAAAATCTGTCACTGCTTCTATTTTTTCCCGATCTATCTGCCATGAAGTGATGGGACTGAATGCCATGATCTTAGATTTTTGAAATATTGAGTTTCAAGCCAGTTTTTTCACTCTCCTCTTTAGAGGCTCTTTAGTTTCTCTTCACTTTCTGCCATTAGAGTGGTATCATGTGCATATCTGAGGCTGTTGATATTTCCCTTGGCAATCTTGATTCCAGCTTGTGAGTCATCCAGCTCAGCATTTCACATCATGTACTCTGCATATGAGTTAAATAAGCAGTGTGACAATATACAGTCTTGACGTACTTCTTTCCCAATTTTGAACAGGTCCATTGTTCTACAGTAAGTTCTAACTGTTGCTTCTTGACCTGCATACAGGTTCCTTAGGAGACACGTAAAGTGGTCTGGTACTCCCATCTCATTAAGAATTGCCCCCAGTTTGTTGTGATCCACACAGTCAAAGGCTTTAGCATAATCAATGAAGCAGAAGCAGATGCAGATGCTTCTCTGGAATTCCCTTGCTTTCTCCATGACCCAATGAATATGGGCAATTTGATCTCTGGTTCCTCTGGCTTTTCTCAACCCAGCTTGCACATTTGAAAGTTCTTGGTTCACATATTGCTGAAGCCTAGTTTGAAGGATTTTGAGCATAACCTTGCTAGCATGTGAAATGAGCACAACTGTATAGCAGTTTGAACATTCTTTGGCATTAATACATTAATATGAATTATAATATTAAAAAAATAACATTAAGCAAATATAATGAAACTAGTGAACTAAAATAAAACTAACATATTTGAGTAAAAACACATTCTAAAGAAAACTATACCTTGGATGTACAAGAATTACAGTGTTCACAGTGTTGATTCTCTAAAGAAACATATCGTTGACACAGTGGGCAAAATCTAAGGAGAAAAGAAAGACTCGATGAAATGGGCTGCATATATTTATACCTATTGAGATTCACAAGGTAGATAAAAGTTCACAAAGCATGTTACAAAAATTCGGTATAATTCAAGTTAAATCCAATACAACATTTTAGGCCATATTTAATAGTAATAAAAGTACTACATGAGTCAATATGAAAGGCATTTTCGTGTTAGATATATGGAACTTTATTTTCAGTGACCAATGTATTTCAAGGTCCCTCTATGATCTTACCTGTACCCTTCTTCAATAGGAAGGATTATTTTGTTAGGTGGGATATTCGTGAAAATACGCACAGGAGACTGTTTCCGTCCCGTCTTTCCATGTTTATAAAGTGCATGATTATCATAATCTACCTAGAAAGTAAAAAAAAAAACAAAAATTAAAAGAAAAATTTCTCAACTGAGTCAACATTTGTTAAGACTCTTTAACCAATAAGTGAACAAACTGATGCCAAGATACAAATTAAATCAGAATATTTAACAAGAAGTTCTTAAAAGCAAGAGTTTACTTATTAGTCAACAGATTCAGAGAGGAGTCCATGAGAGTAAAATTTTATTATAAAAAAGGTACAATTTGTTATGACAAATTCATGTTACCTGGAATTAAGAGAAGAACTCTAATCTTGTATCCAATGCAACAGACTCTGCAAGAAGGACTATTACATAATTAAGAATTTAGCTTTGAGGGTTAAAAAATTCCACCTTTGATGATGTGTGCCAGGGCAGTTAGGGGTTTCACTGTTTACATTCACTGCATGTCAGTTTTCAGCTCCCTGAGGCTCAGTGCCACCTTGGTTTGGCCCTCCACCGTCACTTTCTGACAGAGCCAGGTCGAGGCCAGGCAGTGGCTCTGCCGCTCACTTGTTATATGACTTCAGGCAAGCCTGCATCATTTTCATCTGGAAAAGGTTACTAACACTTACCTTAGAGTTGCTGTGAAAGTTGAATGAGCCAGTGTATGTAAAACACTGAATTCAGGACCTGGCATATGTTGGCGATAGAAGGATGGAGACACAGAGGGAAATCAACTACAGTTCTCCCCACAATGACTACTTCAAGCATTCACCTCTCTCCTAATATCCCTAACTCAACTTTCCCTTTCTACAGATTATCTGGAAAGTAAACTGAAACCAACAAGCATGATTCCTATCAGCTTCTGGCTCCCGTCTCCTCCTCCAGCTTATCACCCATAAACATTCTCAGTTTGGTTTTAAAACTGCCGTGAATTCCACCTAGCCACTAAGTCCATCTTTCTTCAGATCATTAACTCTCAAACTGTGGTGTCTGGATCAGCAATATCAGCATGACCTGGGATCATGTTAGAAATGAAATTTCCTGTCCCACCTAGGACCTAAAAACACAAACTCTGGGGGTGGGGCCCAGCAATCTGTATTTTTAACAAGCCCTCTTTGCACACTAAAGTTTGAGAAACACTGCTTTAGATCACCCACAAGAGTATTATGTGATTTTTATAAGATAGATCCCAACTTTCAAGTAATAAATTGTGTAGATTCTACATAAGATTACACTTAAGAATTTACAACAGAACTCACAAGCTAGCTATGTAATGGGAGAATTGCAAAAATACAAGGCATAAGGCATCTCAGAAATTCCTGTCAAAGTGTCCAAAACTTTGGCCACCTGATGCGAAGAACTGACTCATTGGAAAAGACCCTTATGCCCTGATGCTGGGAAAGATTGAAGGCAGAAGGAAAAGGGGACGACAGAGGATGAGATGGTTGGATGGCATCACCGACTCGATGGACATGAGTTTGAGCAAGCTCTGGAAGATAGTGAAGGACAGGGAAGCCTGGCATGCTGCAGTCCATGGGGTCGCAGAGTCAGACATGACTGAGCGACTGAACTGCCTGAACTGGAGGCACTGAGCACAATGGAAAGAGAGGCCTTTAACGGGAGATTCCTAGGTTCTCCCATGACTGTAGCACTGCTGGCTAGATGTACAGGGGAACAAATCTAGGAAGACTGATTAACAAGCTTCAGCAGTGGGGGGAAAGAAAAGTACAAGGTGAGGAGACCCAACTAAATGAGAGCCAGTGAGGAAAAAACCCCTAGGGTGTTCTGCATGGTGAGCATACACAGGTCAGCATAGTGAGTCCACAGTCTAGAGTAACCATGTAAGAGTAGGTGTGGGCCTACAGCTGGATTACTCAGGACTATAACAACTACAGTATCATTAACAAGGAAAGGAGACGAGGTTAGATCACTTTCAAAGCTCTGCATTCAGTTGCTACATTCTGAGACATTAATAAAGCCAGTTCATTTCTACTGAAAGTAATGGGGATAAATAGGACTTACAGTTTTACAGACTGGGGGTGTTTATTCAGAAAAGAGAAGACTGGGAGAATTTGATGGCTATTTGATAACTGAAGGGGTATTCTGTGGAATAGAAATTAGACTTCTCCTTCACTGCTTTGGAAAACAGAAGTAGGACCAAGGGTTAGAAGTTAATAGGGAGCATATTTTATCTCTATATGAGAAAATTTTCTAATGATTAGAGCTATTAAACAAATTGAGTTGCCTTGTAAGGCTGTAGGACTTTGCTCACTGAAAGCATTCAAGTGAGGCTAGATGGCTGCTTGTCATGAATTTAGTGGAGAGGATTATTACATTGGGAAGTTAGCCTATGCTAAAGCTATGCTTGTTTCCAACTTTAAAATTCTATGAATATATGTTACCTATTAGAGGCTAAGATACAAAAGTAGACTTTACTTCAATCACCTTAAAACAGTACTTTAAGTAGTTTTCTTTTAAAATGGTTTAAATTCATAATTTTTCCCTAAAGCACTTCCTCAATGTACTCAGTAAATATATGGCACCTTATTAAATCCAACAAAGATATTCTGAACATTTATGAGTGTCATAAGAAAAAAAATTCTTTCCAAGAGAATCTTATGAAGATTTTCAACTGCTGGAAAAGAGTATCTTAGAAAGACTTTTAGTAAATGGAATACTCCATGCAATAGAATAGATAGCAGATGGAAGAGAGGGGGAAAAAGAACAATTTCTTTATGATTACCCAAGGAGTCAGAGAATGTGTGTGTCAGGAAGGTGGTTGATTACTTGATTTTGCATAACCTAATTGAGATTATTATTATTTTTAAATGTGGGTTTGTTGTGCTAATTAACTATAAACATATGGTATGTAAAATGCATGCTGCTAGGGTAAATTAATGTACCTCTAACATACATCCATATTTCATAGCTTCATCCACACAAATAAACCTCCTATGGAAGTGCTGTAAAGCAAACACAATTTTGCAAATTGCATATCACTAGTGGTAGAGCTGATACACCATTTTCCCATCATTATCCCTGACATTTCACTCACAATGATGATGAGAGGCATTTTCAAATAGAAAATTTCTCCCATGGAACTGATTAATGTGATGAAGTACTGTATAGAAATGAGGGAAAGTACAAAATATCTGCAATTCCTAACTTTTAATTTTATCTATAAGCAAATGTCTTCTGCAACACAAGACTGAAACTAGTTCTATGGAAACCAAGACATTCAAGTCGACAATTACTCTGCACCTATTATGCTTTAAGTGTTATGCTGGGAAATAAAGATTAAATAAAAAACAGTACATACTTGTATTTTCAGAACTCCCTAAAGTATGTTCTGTTTAATTTCATTATATTCAAAAGATCCCAAATGAACTCTTCAACTCCATCACTCAACTTCTGCCATAGCAATAAGGTTTTTTTACATATATATTACATATATAATATGTAATATATTCATCAGGCTTAAGTCTAAAAGTAAAGCTTATCTGCCATCCCTTTTTTGGTTCAATTATTTTATTTTACAGGTAAGGAAATAGAAACGTGGAAAGATAAAGTGATTTCCCTCAAGATTAAAGAACTTCTAAAAGGTTAAAAACCTTACTCCATGTTACCTCTTATTTTAAATACCATATGTATAGATACATATAGATATATACAGAGACACACACAGACGTGTTTGTGTGTTATTCATCACTTCAAATCCATTAAATGTTTTATGTTTACTATATATTGAGTTTTGAGAATTTCTTGTCACCTTATAATTTACAATCATTTCTCAGAAATTCCTGTCAAAGTGTCATTTCTTAACATGAAATCAGCCTCAAAAAACTGTTTTCTAATGGGATGATTTTTTTAAATGATAGCTTTAAAAAAAAAAAAAAAGCAAAGATCTCTACTTTTAACAATGTCCCAGACTAAGTAGAAACAAGAGATCATTGCATGTTCCAGGTAGAAGGGAAGTGAGATGATCCAGCTCAGATATGGTAAATATAGGACCTGAATCTACCACTCTCTGACCCTGACCCTGTGGCAGACATCACAAATCAATCACGCTACTTTCTACCACTGAGTCCAGTATTCTCAACAAATTCTCCAGGAAGTCACTGACAATTCATCAGGCTTACGTCTAAAAGTAAAACTTATCTGCCATCACTTTTCTGGTTAGATTATTTTATTTTACAGGTAAGGAAACAGAGACCTGGAAAGATAAAGTGACTTCCCTCAAGATTAAATAGCTTCTAAAAGGCAGTGCTAGGACTCAAACTTCTGACTCTAAATCAGAATTTCTTTTCATTACCAAATCCTTCCTTTCTAGGTCTTAGATAACTATTTATTCTGTATTCATCAAGTGCTTTATTGCTAAAGATTCTACATGATTTATATTCTATGAAAATTTGCAGCATTTCTGCCTTCCTCTAACCTAAAAAGTACTTCTGAAAAAAAGAGATTTTGTGTCTTTTTTTTTTTCTTTACTGTATTGTGGTTTGGGGGCATATAATCATCTCAGACCAAGTCAGAAAGAAAGCCTAATCAAGGTCTATGGGAAAAGATCTGTGAAGGAAGAAAGGAAACTTGCAAATTTTTCATTTGATGAAGGCAGTTTAATATAAAAGGGAAAAAACTACCACAAAATGAAGCTAAAGTAACAACAGAAACAAAAGAAAGAATGCAAAAGGTTTGGAAAGGAGAATAATAAGTCTAGAGAAAGTTTCAAAACAAAAACAAAACACAGAAAAGGTTTACATTCACCCCAGGAGATCTGGCGAAATCTTCTCCCAGTCAGCATGTAATGGGGCAGTAGTTCTTATCTTTAGTAGGAATCACAAAAAAATGAAGGTTTGTTTCGTTTTATAGTTTTATTCTAATTCTTCTCAAAAGTTGGCTTTCTCTTTAATTGAAAACACTGCTTTCACCCTGATTGATATACATGATCTAATTAGAACCTTCTCCCCCAATGCACTGAGTTATATAACTACTTTCAGTAAGCTTGGACCTTGGAACTAGTTCTCAAAACTAAAATGCCAACATTTGTAAAAGTTCTTCTGTAGTAACACAGCCTGTCTAAACAAACAGTAACTGGTTAATCCACATTAATTGCTCGCATCTGCCTTATCCTGGATCTGCCTTCTGCCTCCTCACCATTTCAAACTCTTGCCCACAGTGAAAAAATGGAAATAAGTTTGAGCAAACTCGAGGAGATAGCAAAGGACAGGGAAGCCTGGCATGCTGCAATCCATGAGGTTGCAAAAAGTCAGATATGACCTAGTGACTGAAAAACAACAAAATGTGGATGAGTCTTCTGAGGAATGATGTGTTTTACAATTTTAATGTCTCAGATACTGTTCAAAAGAGAACTTAAGAAAAGTTCTACCCTGACTCTGGGACCATCAGAATGATGACAATATCAAGATGGTGTCAACAATGCTGATAGCAATGACCTTTATTCTACATTTGCTGTGGGTCAGGGACAAGGCTAAGCTTTTTAAGATATTATCTCAAATAATTCTTAAAACCTTATGAAGCAGATATACTGTTACTATGCTCATGTAACAAGATAAGTTTCAGAGAGTTAGATAAAATGTGTAGGCCTAGTTATTAGGTGTCAGAACTAGGATTAAAACTCAGTTCCTTTTTCAACTCCAGAAAAAGTGCATCAAGGCTGTATATTGTCACCCTGCTTATTTAACTTCTATGCAGAGTACATCATGAGAAACGCTGGACTGGAAGAAACACAAGCTGGAATCAAGACTGCCGGGAGAAATATCAGTAACCTCAGATATGCAGATGACACCACCCTTATGGCAGAAAGTGAAGAGGAACTAAAAAGCCTCTTGATGAAAGTGAAAGTGGAGAGTGAAAAAGTTGGCTTAAAGCTCAACATTCAGAAAACGAAGATCATGGCATCCGGTCCCATCACTCCACAGGAAATAGATGAGGAAACAGTGGAAACAGTGTCAGACTTTATGTTTTTGGGCTCCAAAATCACTGCAGATGGTGACTGCAGCTATGAAATTAAAAGATGCTTACTACTTGGAAGAAAAGTTATTACCAACCTAGATAGCATATTCAAAAGCAGAAACATTACTTTGCTGACTAAGGTCCATCTAGTCAAGGCTATGGTTGTTCCAGTGGTCATGTATGGATGTGAGAGTTAGACTGTGAAGAAAGCTGAGTGCCGAAGAATTGATGCTTTTGAACTGTGGTGTTGGAGAAGACTCTTGAGAGTCCCTTGGACTGCAAGGAGATCCAACCAGTCCATTCTGAAGGAGCTCAGCCCTGGGATTTCTTTGGAAGGAATGATGCTAAAGCTGAAATTCCAGTACCTTGGCCACCTCATGCGAAGAGTTGACTCATTGGAAAAGACTCTGATGCTGGGAGGGATTGGAGGCAGGAGGAGAAGGGGACGACAGAGGATGAGATGGCTGGATGGCATCACAGACTCAACGGACGTGAGTCTGAGTGAACTCCGGGAGTTGGTGATGGACAGGGAGGCCTGGCGTGCTGTAATTCATAGGGTCGCAAAGAGCATAGGGACACAACTGAGCAACTGAACTGAACTGAACTGAACTCACTCAATCTGTATAGGGCACCTACTATGTGCCAAACATTGTACTGTGATTATTCACTGTCAAAGGCAGCAGGTGTACCTGAAGCCAGAAATGGCTTACTCAGTTAACATCTCTAGGATATGTCAACTATCTCTGCATTGCAAGTGTCCATATTACAGTAGAAGCATCCTTCAGACAAGCAACAGAAAACTGGATGCCCTAAAAAGGAAAGTAAACCAGCTTTGAGAAGAATTATGAAACAGATTTTGCCTAAAGCAGAGCTCAAGAAATCAAGGTTAAAATGACTTGTGCTACACAGTTTTGGAAAGGAATCTGTTAATGTGGTTCAACAGCCATGAAAATGTCCATTAAACTTGACAATGTAACTTTTGTAATTCTATTTTAGTTTTAGAAATTTATTTTAAGGGAGTTATGTACAATATAAAAAAATTCTATGAATAAAAGATGTTTAAAGGTGGAAGCAACTTCTTAAGTCTGAAAAAAGAGAGGATAACAATACAGTCCATTAATGAAATAATAAAGAATAAGATTATATAGCTACATTTTAAAATATACATTTATATAAGGCACCATGAAGGAAGCAGAATTCATATTCATCTGCTATGATTACAAATATGTAAAAGTATTTTCTGAGAAGACTAGAAGTGAATACAGTTGACCCCTGAACAACACAAGTTTGAACTGTGTGGGTCTACTTATTCATGGGTCTTTTTCAATAGTAAATACTATCAAAACAAATTTGGCTGAATCCACAGATGCAGAACCACAGATCTGGAGAAAGTTCAAATACAGAGGGCTAATTATAAGTTATACACTGATTTCCAACTGCACCCCTAACCCTCTGGTTATTCAAGGGTCAACTCTACTTCAACAACATATTTGCTGTTTGGAGTAGAATTACAGGTAGGATCTGTGCCCTCATTTTTAGTAACACTGTTTCTCACATTATTTCTAAGTAATTTTCATAACAGTATACATCTTCAGGATGTACCAAGATTAGAGCCAAGTGCTACAGGAATTATACCTGTTACCTTGTAATAGCATATAATATAATATAATCTGCAAAAATACTGAATCACTATGCTGTACACCTGAAAGTAACACAGTATGGTAAATGAACTATGCTTCAATTAATAAAAGAAAAGAATCAACTGCTGGCTTGGAACGACTAGTGAAGACTTTTACAATTTGGGGGCTGAAAAGCCTTGATCAGAGACTAGTCAACTGCTCAGAAAACTCAAACAGAAAAATGTCATTACAGAAGAAGAAACAGTGCCCACTTGCTGACCACACACTGTGATGGCAACAACAGAGTTAAACTCAGAACCTAAGGAAATGAATCCAGGAGAGCAGACGCTAAAGCAGACGAGCTGAACGGCAGGGATGTGAAGGAGAAGGTCTGGTCAGTGCCCTGAATCAGCACACTCACACCTCAGCATCTTTGCTTCTCTGACACACTAGTTGTTCCGACACGACTTTGGGCAAACCCCTCCTTGGAGCTCCTGGCATCCTCTGGGCAACAAAGTAAAGTGTACAGAAAAAGTGATTTACTTCTCTACCACCTCTGAATGGAGAAATCCCATGTTCATAATGATGATCCTGGGGTGCTGCCCACTCTCCTGGTGATGTGAAACATTAGATCATTTAATGTAAAACCTGGCTGAGTTCAGAATTACCTGGGAAGCTTGGTCAAATATTTTTTCTTACAGCTTTACCCTCTGATTTTGATTCAGTAGGCTTATTTTGGTACCTAAGAATCTTTATTTTTAATAGGCACTCTAGAGATTACACACACCAGGAACCACTGCACTAAGTTACATATGATAGAGTTTTAGTGTCTCATATAGCTTATAGTGTTTGCATTTACTAAAACTGATGGATAGTCCTACCAGAATATTTATTTAAGCAGAATATCCACTTCCCAACCATGCCAGAAAACAGAATATTTACTATACCTGGTAATCCAGCATGCAGAAGCTTGGGAAAAACTGACAAATTCGGGATTCAAAAAAATAGGGGAAAATCCAGAATATGGGTAGTTCTTTCTGACTGTTATCTAATGGATCAGAAAAAACAGAAAAGAAAAAACTGATATCAGAGAAAACATAAAGAAGAGAGTTGTTACTGAAAAAAATATGGTATTGGGAGAAACTGTAATCCTTCAATACATTTAAATCAAAAGGAGAGACTATTTACTAGAGTACCATTTACAACTTGACTTTTCCCCAAAGTCAATGGAAACATTCTCGTATATTTAACCACAGCTACATGGGGTTAGCTTAGACAGTTAAGCGTTTGCCTACAACGTGGGAGACCTGGGTTCGATCCCTGGGTCGGGAAGATCCCCTGGAGAAGGAAAGGGAAACCCACTCCAGTATTCTTGCCTGGAAAATCCCATGGACTGAGGAGCCTCCCTTTAATGTACAAATCCCACAACTCTCTCTTTAGGCTTCAATTTGACTAAATAAATTCCTTTAATATCTTCCTTTTTATCTGTATATGATGTCTTAATATCTGAGCTTGTACCCTTCTAGAGAGTATGTAATGTGTCGGCCTCAAATGGTAGCTACAGTCCATGGGGTCGCAAAGAGTCGGACACGACTGAGTGACTTCACTTTCACTTTCACATGGATGTATATAAAAGTTAACTTTATATGCATATCACTGTGGTCTTGGTAAAGGCAAAGATATTACCTAAAAAGTGACAAATTAAAAATGAGTTTCACTATGAAGCACAAAGGTTGTTGTGACACAGTGGAAGGATTCCTGGACCAGAAGGCAGAAGGCCTTAGATCTGAATCCTTAGCTCTGCCATAACTCACTATGCCAGTTTTCAGGGTGGATACATCTTTTCTGAATCATGGGAGATTCTTATGAACAATTCCATCAAAATTAATTTTTATGAGAGACAGTGGACATAGCTATTATTTACAGAACACCTCATACAGGCTGAGCACAATGCTAGGAACTTTTTTATATGTTATCTCTTTACCAATACCTAGAGTCAGATATTAATATAGTAATCTCATATCATAGATGGGGAAACCGAAGCTGCAAAATTTAAGCACTTTGTTCAAATTTACTGCAGCTAATAAGCAGCAGAACTGAATTCAAGCCCACAGGGTTCTTTACTGCTTCCCCAACAACAGTGACTTTTCCACTCTGAAAAGTAGACTTCAGAACCAAAAATAAGTAGGATACTTAGCACTATGAGTCACTTTTCAGATTTCATTTGCATCCTATCCCCAAAGCACACTATTTATATAGCACAATTAATGGAGAAGCTTGATCACTTAATTCCTGACACTTATATTTATCAATTTGCAGGCTAGAAACTGAAAAATGATTAAACTGACTAATTAGGCAATTATATAAAATACTTTGAAGTCCTAAGCCACTTTAAGCTGAATATCCCCTAGTCATTAACCCAATTCTAGAGTCAGGTGTCCATGCGTCACTGCTGGGCTACTTGATGGCCAGCCTTCCCAAACAAATCTGTGCACAGTTCAGAGCTTTGGCCCAGAGGCTAGGTGCCGTCCTAGTTCTGGGTAAGGCTTCTGGAAGATGAAATATAAGGTCCATGAGGGCAGAGGTAAGTGTCCATTTACCAGTCCATTTCCAGTACCTAAACAGTATCTGGAACATAGTGGCCATTTAGTAAATAGCAAATAAATGACAACAGTTCACTGATATTCTGTTAAATGTTCATGGATAATGCCTCCTTATGCCCACCAAAATCAAATATTTCACTTATGAGCCATTTTCAAACACATAATTAGAATAAAACAAAGTGTATCATGATAAAGTCATCATCAAATAAGCCTATTTTTCAACAGAGAACTTAAGGCATGTATATTTTTTCAGTGCTCTGATTCACTAAGGTCTGCTAATATGTGACAGGAAGTAGATGCATATACAAGTTTATTTTGCAGTAAATAATAAATCACACACCTTGGCTGTGACCTTCTTTCCACATAGCAATTAACTTCTTGAATGTAACAGCCAGAGGTTCAACCAAGCCACCAAATGGAGGATCTGCCACCATGATGACTCCTTCACCTTTATCTTCCTGTAAAAATGTCTTGCACACTTCAAGGGCAGCCTGGAACAAACAGAAATTCATTTCTAAATCAGGACTAGAGTCACGAACTTCGCCCTACTTCGAGCAGAATGCACTAGGCTCAGTCTCTCTCTTCATCCTGAACTTCACCCACCCTATCACCCCGAGTCCTTCAGTGACATCCTGAAGCCTCTCTCATTTGGCCCCATAAGATTTTATCTTCAGGTTCCTTGATAAGTGGGTTTATAAAATTGCAAATTCAAGGACTACACATTTCAAATAGTTAAATTAAAAAACTAAATTTAGTAACCAAAAAGAGAGAGACTCACTATCCATGAAGACTATCTAAAATGCTAAATTCAATTCAACAAACAGAAGCAGGGATTGTACTAAACACTGGAGACACAAAGATGAATAAGACATATTTTTCCTATCTGGTTTGTCCACCACCATAATTTCAATTTAATGAGCCACAAATCACCAGTTAAACATGCATGTGTTTTTGAATGCCAGGTAAATGGCAGGCATATTTGAACAATGAAAAGCAAATAAATACAAGTTCACAAGTAACAAAGCTTATCCAGGCCATGAAACTGTGTTACTAACATATTTTCCCAAGAAACTAACTAAAGTGTTTTTAGTAACTGTCAACATCCATTGGATCATCAAAAAAGCAAGAGAGTTCCACAAAAACATCTACTTCTGCTTTATTGACTATGCCAAAGCCTTTGACTGTGTGGATCACAACAAACTGTGGAAAATTCTTCAAGAGATGGGAATACCAGACCACCTGACCTGCCTCTTGAGAAATCTGTATGCAGGTCAGGAAGCAACAGTTAGAACCGGACATGGAACAACAGACTGGTTCCAATGAGGAAAGGAGTACGCAAGGCTATATATTGTCGCCCTGCTTATTTAACTTATATGCAGAGTATATCATGAGAAATGCTGGGCTGGATGAAGCACAAGCTGGAATCAAGACTGCCGGGACAAATATCAACAACCTCAGATATGCAGATGATACCACCATTATGGTAGAAAGTGAAGGGGAACTAAAGAGCCTCTTGATGAAAGTGAAAGAGAAGAGTGAAAAAGTTGACTTAAAGCTCAACATTCAGAAAACTAAGATCATGGCATCCAGTCCCATCACTTCATGGCAAACAGATGGGCAAACAATGGAAACAGCGACAGACTTTATTTTGGGGGGGCTCCAAAATCACTGCAGATGGTGACTGCAGCCATGAAATTAAAAGACATTTACTCCTTGGAAGAAAAGTTATGACCAACCTAGATAGTATATTCAAAAGCAGAGACATTACTTTGCCAACAAAGGTCCATCTAGTCAAGGCTATGGTTTTTCCAGTAGTCATGTATGGATATAAGAGTTGGACTATAAAGAAAACCTGAGCGCCGAAGAACTGATGATTTTGAACTGTGGTGCTGGAGAAGACTCTTGAGAGTCCCTTGGACAACAAGGAGATCAAGCCAGTCCACTGTAAAGGAATTCATTGGAAGGATTGATATTGAAGCTGCAGCTCCAATACTTTGGCCACCTGATGCGAAGAACTGACTCATTTGAAGGGACCCTGATGCTGGGAAAGACTGAAGGCAGGAGGAGAAGGGGATGACAGAAGATGAGATGATTGGATGGCATCACTGACTCAATGGACATGAATTTGAGTAGACTCCAGTGATGGACAGGGAGGCCTGGCATGCTGCAGTCCATGGAGTTGCAAAGAGTTGGACACAACTGAGCAACTGAACTGAACTGAACTGAACTAGTGACTGCAAAGTTAACATTAAAAACTGTCCAGTTTGTTTATCCCTTTTTTGCTTTTGGAAAGATCAACAAGAGACAGAGCTATAATACTAGCTCCAGTCTACTGACTTTGTAGTAGCTTTCAAGTATTCATCTATAAAAGCAAAAATCAACACTTTTAGTATACAAAACAGTAGAAGATTTTAAAGTTTAATGGCATTTAAACTTTAATAAACCTATATGTACGTTATAATAAAATATATATTGTTCTACTATTAAATCAACTTAGAAGACCCAATTGAAGAAAGGAAAAATCACAATACCCCAATCCCTTTTCTCTAAGAAAGTATTAACTTTCTCCTGGAAGTACTACAGCAAAGGATGGTGTCAAGAAGGTTAATCATTTTTCAGGTGCTGCCTGGCACTTCCTTAACCTGCCTACACGATCAAGGACTAAAATTGCAGATGATGTTACTGAAAAACCTTCAAATCCCTAAGAGTTACAAGTAGGAAAAAAAAAAAAAAGGAAACAAAGCCTGAACATTTAACCAAATTTTTAAAAAACATTAAAGAGTATCTTTCCAGGTAAGAATCAATGGTGGGGTGTACTGTTCTGAGGGGCTGAGGGTCCTAAGGTTGATCACCTTAGGAAACAAGGCAGGAAATAAGACACTCGCATATGCCACCAAAGCTGACAATAACTTAACTCTTATCTCAGTGGCTGGCATTTTAAATAGGCACCCTCTGTACACACTTTAACCACCTTAACCATTAAGGTGTATGACATTTTTTATTTTTTGAGAGACTATATTATTTGCTATGAAAAAAATCTTGTACAGGAAACTTCTGCTTTTTAATCCAGTCAACTGTGGAGAGCTTCTGTGCAGTGGCAGAGGCTTAGATCCTCAAAGCCATTTGGTGCCTCAAAGGCTTATATGCCTTCACAGATAGGCACCTTGCAGACACTTAAATACTTTAGTCATCGATTATTAGATGGTAATCCCTACTGAAAACCTTGACTCCAAGTAGGTAGAAAAGGGGCAGACAATAAAATAATTGAATAGTAGTTTTCTACAGATCATTCTCTACAGCTGCAGTGCTATTTAGAGGCTGCTCCTAAAACACAGAGAAAGGAGAGCCTGAGTTGGATGACTGTTTTCGTCTAGGAAAGAAAACATGGAGCTCAGTCTTTACAGCTTATTCCAATGGTTATTCTAGAAACTTGCAAGGTATATCTATAAACTCTCAATAAAACTTACATAGAATTTCCTAGAGAAATGCTAATTATGTTATTTTCTTGAAATATACAAAACTGCTGGCCAACTGTTAGGTATTTAAATGTAATTTTACTTGTCTTTATGGTTCAAAGTAAAAAGCAAAGTCATGGTCTAGTATTAAGAACAAATACATGAATACCTGACCCACTACTGAAGCATCAAGCAGTACCAGAAGCTCAGTCGCTCCCTCATCTGCGTCACTAGCACTGACAGCATCCCTGAGCTCAAGGCCCCACAATCCCAAGAGGCCACCCTGGACACCTGCATGTCAGTGTTCTGCCAGCCCCCAAAACTCAACATTTCCAAATGTCACTCACTAACTTCCCCACTCTGTGTTCTGAAGAATGAAAGATGAACCCAGGTCATGGCCCCATGGGGTCTTTGATCTCTTCCCAAGCACAGGTATCACCAAGTCATCTTTTTTTTTCAAATGAGGTATAATTGACATGTGTACACATAGTAATTACATCAAGACTGCTGGTTTCCATCAGTAAAATGTCTTCAGAATCCACTGCATTCCTCTCCTTTTCCTACTGTCACTGTCTGAGGTGAAAAGCCCCTCTTCATCTACCGTCAAGTGATTTTTCAATTTCTTGTTTTCCTTAAAGCTCATCTAATCAGTCCTCAAATTCTAGTGATTATCAACCACATAAGCCCTTCAGGAAACAGTGAAATACATCTAATTGTAACTGCTATTTACTTCAATACTTGGTTTTCATAGCTGTCACTGCTGAAGAATGTGTATCCCAATGCTAAATTGATTCTGATGGAAGGAGTACTTCATTGGCTATACCTACTAAATCAGGAGACTCACTTTTCAATCCCAACCAACAATTTACAATCTACTTTCATTTCCTAAATGCACAGGTCTTTTGGTCTCCTTGATTTTCAGTCTGTCAGTTAATATCTTAAAGCACAATATATACTTAAGCATAGTTCACCATTAAAAAAAAATATATATATATATGCATATATGTACGGACATGGGCTACTCTTATAGCTCAGCTGGTAAAGAATACACAATGCAGGAGACGTCCAGTTCAATCCTGGGTTGGGAAGATCCCTCAGAGAAGGGATAGGATACCCACTCCAGCCAGTATTCTTGGGCTTCCCTGGTGGCTCAGACAGTAAAGAATCAGCCTACAATGTGGGAGACCTGGGTTTGATCCCTGGATTGGGAAGATCCTCTGCAGAAGGGCATGACACCCACTCCAGTATTCTTGCCTGGAGAATCCCCATGGACTGAGGAGCCTGGAGGGCTACAAGCCATGGGGTCACAAAGAGTTGGGCACGACTGAGCAACTAAGCACAGCACAGCCCAGCACATGTGTGGATATGCTTCAGGTAGTCTTGATAATTTCAAATATTTTAGGCCAGCCTTCTGTCAGGTATGATTACTTGGTTGGTTACAGATTTTATTTTGTAATGGGATTAACAAAGAGTTCAAAACAAGAGTAGAAATATCAGTTCTTGCTATGTTGTTTATTCACAAGGACATTATTAACATCATACTGAAAGGTGTTTTTTTTTTTTTAAGCCACTCTCCTTTTTTTAAGGCTAATTTTTAAGAGCAGTTTTAAGTTTACAGTGAAACTGAGAGAAAGGTTCAAAGATATCCTACATACCCCCTGCTCCTACCCCTCCCCCATTACCAATATCCCCCACCAGAGTGGGACATCTGTTAAAAGAGATGAATCTAAACTGACACATCATTATCACCTAGAGTTCATAGACTGGGGTTAACTCTTGACACTGTCTATTTTTTAAGGATTAGCTTAATAAAACCATAAATCCCCTTAACTAGGACATGAAATTTATCAGAGAGGAAGACATCAAACAACTAACCACAGAATTATTTAATTACAGTATTGTAAATCTACAAAGGAGAACCTGACCTTGTCTGAGGGTAGGGGAAGCTGGAGAAAGGAACTTGGAACAGGGTTCTGAAGGATGAGGTGAAATTAACAGGGCAAAGAGGGAGTGAAAGAAGGAGGGAACAGCATGGCAAAAGCCCCTGTGATGGAAAGGCCAGCCTGAGACGAATGTCATATGCCCTGAATACAAACAGCAAAGCAGGAACGGAAAGAAGACAGGCTGGAGGGCGGCAGGGTCAAATCACACAAAGCTACATGGGTCTTGCTGAGAAAGTAGGTCTTTACCCAAGAAGCAGTGAAAAGAATGAAAGGTGAATAACATGATCACCCCTAGATGCTCAATAACACTCAGTGAACAAACAAAAGTAAATATCAATAAATGGAAGAACAGCCACCATTTGCTCTTGACGGACTGTAGAAAAATAATGAAGGAAATACAAGAAAAGAAGAAAGAGATAATGGTCATAACTCTTACCTTTCCATCAAAGAAGTGATGGTTAAACATATTATAATGGCAAAAACTATCTTCCATATAAAACTGTGAATACCTGTAAAATAATTTATTACTGTAGTTACTTGTCTGGTCACAGCTATAAAGTAAATAAATGTAAACTAAATTTTAAAATTATGAAATCACACCTTAAATAAAATCAATTTCATCATCCTTCAGGTTTCTGAAATAAAGAATACTTTCCCCAAACCTCAAGAAGCTAACAATAGTGGATGAATAACAAACTTAGATTATGGTCCCAAGTTTTAATAAGTCAGTGAGAAAACTCATATACAAAAAAACACATATGCCTATGGACCAGAAGATTATAAATAAATAATTCTGTTCCTGATAGATTATTATGCGTTTTAAGCTTGAGTTGGTTCGGCAGTTAAAATGTCTCTCATACCTAATAACGTTAAGGAAAATACTGAATCAACATTTCTGCTCAATAGCTGTTATTTTCTTCTGTGGCTAACAAAAAAGGTATTTAATACAGAGTTTTTTTTTTGTCTATTGCAAATTAGCTTAATAAAATATGCTTCTTAATACACAAGAAAAAGAATTTATGTGCATTTCATATTTACTAAATTAGTGCCAGGAAAGAGGATATTTATTTACTGATTGAATCATTTTATTCTTCTAACATACTACTTTAAAATGCAATCACTAATGAATGGGAACACCAGCTTTGGGTATTAACACATTATAATTTCTACTAATTTACTAGGCAAATTTTGATTTATACCACATTTATGGCTTAAACTTGCATTTACTTGATTTCTGACAAAACTGAAACTTCTTTCTTCCTTAATTTTATTTGTACTGACTATCTCTGTTTTCCTTATTTATGTCTATGGGTCTTAATGTCTTTCTTGCTGACTTCTGAGGGTTTTCTTTGTGAAATATAGAAACCTCTTTCAATAGGATTCTGAACTTCCATAGTTTTGTCAAAAACAGTTCACACAGGACCACACCATCCTTCTACAAAACACATAAGCTAGGGAAAAGACTGAAAAAAATCATGGACACATACTGACTTATACAACTTCTTTAACCAAATCATGATAGAGGCACTTCTTTGCTTCTACGTCTACTCACAGTTATTTAATACCATCTGCACGATCACCAACCATGTTGAGTATTTAATACAATGGAAAAGCCTAGTTTATCCTCTTTCTATTACACCGTGACTAAGAGTACAGCTCGAGAGTCAGGGGGCATGGTTTCAAACTCTTAAGTCTCTCAGTTACCAGCTGTATAACTTTAGTAAGTTATTTTACCTATCTGAGCCCCAGTTTCTTCATCTGCAAAATGGGAAAATGATTTCTACCCCATAGGACTAGGTAAGAATACATAAGATAATTATGTAAAGTGCTTAATACAATGCCAACTATAAAGCATATACTGAGACTTCAGGTATCATTATTTTAATAAATACCAGCTATAAAGATTTATGTCTCAATGTCTCTAATACTAAGGAATTAGGTTTATGTCCAACCAAAATTTCTCCTCCTGTAATCTAAACCCATTTCCTCTTATTCTGTGGAGACAGAAGAACATCTGTTCACCATTCTTAATACAATATCCCTTAATATCATTACTGTTAGTACATCTGCTGACATAAATTTAAACTGAAGAAATAAACAGAAGGCTTAAATAACAGAAAATATTTAAACGATACACTGTAACCTAAGGAACACTCCAAAAACTGTGTGACAATGTCAATTACCATTATTTAACAAATGTCTTCCTCTTTAACCAAATCCCAAATAGCTGATAATATATCCATATCAATTATTTAATTTACATATATATTAAGACTAGTACAGCTGTAGATCAACCATCATTGAGGTGTTCTCCCTTGCACTGCTTCGTGTGAGCAAGCGAAAAATACAATCCCTTTTTAAATGTATTTATTTCTACCGCCCTCTACTTTTTTCACTGCTTCACAACGCAATAGGTATTTTTTTTTAATTAAGAAAGAAAATGTTATTTACATAAAATTCAGCACAGCACACTTGTCCAAAATGTTCTCAGTAGCAGTGGGCAGAGCCAGAGAGAGAAAAAAGCCAAGGTTTCAGCTCTAAGCTTCCATCAAACACAAATAAGGGAGCGTAATTATTCATATTTTAAATTACGAAAAATCACTCAACATTACCCTCTTAAAATGAAATTGGCCACAAAGAATTATTCTCTCCATTGAATAAGGCAAACAAAACCAATCAGAAATGCATACACTTGAAAACTGCTCAAAAGGACATCCATTTAATTTGGCCATTCATTCTCTTTAAATGAGAGCCAGTTACCAAGTATGAAACATGTTCTACACACAGGAAATGTAATCAAGAGCTGAATAAAATTAGTTCACGAAATGAACCTAAGAAATTCAGCTTTTTGATATAACTTTATTTGGATGTAGTTTGCCAAACAGAATTTCACATCTTTCAGGCTAAAATTGGAACATAGAGAAATCCATCTTAGCAAATGTTAACTTCATATCTTTTTCTTGTTGCTCACTTGCTAAGTCACATCTGATTCTTTGCGACTCCACGGACTGCAGCATGCCAGGCTTCGCTGTCCTTCACCACCTCCTGGACTTGCTCAAACTCCTGTCCATCCAACCATTTCATCCACTGTCACCCCTTTCTTCTCCTGCCTTCAATCTTTCCCAGCATCACAGTCTTTTCCAGTGAGACAGCTCTTTGCATCTGGTGGCCAAAGTACTGAAACTTCAGCTTCAGCATCAGCATCAGTCCTTCCAATGAATATTCAGGATTGACTGGTTTGATCTCCCTGCTGTCCAAGAAGGGACTCTCAAGAGTCTTCTCCAGCACCACAATTCAAAAGAATCAGTTCTGTGGCACTCAGCCTTTTTTATGGTCCAACTTTCATACATACATGACTATTGGAAAAACCATAGCTTTGATTATATGTACCTTTTTCAGCAAACTGATGTCTCTGCTTTTTAAAACACTGTCTAGATTTGTCATAGCTTTTTTTCCAAGGAGAAAGTATCTTTAATTTCATGTAGTCACTGTTTGTAGTGATTTTGGAGGCCAAGAAAATAAAATCTGTCACTGTTTTCACTCCCCCCGCCCCCCCACCCCATCTATTTGCTGTGAAGTGATGGGACTATATTTCATGATCTTCTTTTTGTGAATGCTGAGTTTTAAGCCAGCTTTTTCATTCTCCACTTTCACCTTCATCAAGGGGCTCTTTAGTTCCTCTTCGCTTTCTGCCATTATAGAGTGGTATCAACTGCACATCTAAGGTTGTTGATATTTCTCCTGGCAATCTTGATTCTAGCTTGTGATTCATCCAGTCTGGCATTTCACATGATGTATTCTGCATATAAGTTACATAACCAAGGTGACAGTATACAGCCTTGACATACGTCTTTCCCAATTTTGAACCAGTCCACTGTTCTATGTCCGGTTCTAACAGTTGCTTCTTGACCTGCATAGAAATTTCTCAAGAGACACGGAAGGTGATCTGGTATTTCCATCTCTTTATGAAGTTCATATCTTAGATGTTCAGAAAAGGGCATTTAGGACTTCCCTGGTGGTCCAGTGGTTGAGAATTCACCTGCCAATGCAGGGGACATGGATTCTATCCATGGTCCAGGAAGATTTGACATGCTACAAGGCAACTAAGACTGCAAGCCACAACATCTCAGCCTGCACTCTAGAGCCTGTGCTCTGCAACAAGAAAAGCCACTGCAATAAGATGCCCATTTGCTGCAACTAGAGAAAGCCCATACCCAGAGACCCAGTGCAGGCAAAAATAAATGGAAGGAGGGAGGGACGGAAAGGAAAGAACATTTACAGCACGTATACACAGATCCCTAGAGTTGAGGTGGTTCTCTGCAGCTCTGCAAAGACCTTCTGTAGGGCAACAACAAGCCAAATTCAAAGTGCCAAAGGAACTATCTACTGCCACACTATACTACACAGGAATGTTTCCCTGATTTAATTGTGGTCTCTGAAAAATGTGAACCAACCCCACACTCCATCATAATGTAAATACAGGCAACAGGCAGAGTTCATTCTGACTAGTAACATATTTCAATTAAACCAGCTCTCTCTTAGCACTCAATGTTGACCTTTTACGGAACTGACTCAAAAATAGAGTAGCTATCAAAGAAGCTAAGCCAGGAGACCACAGTTCAATACCTTCAGCTTTTGTTTGCAACACACACAGAGGTTTGCCGACACAGAAAGAAAAAAAGCATCTGTGTGTTCCATAGGTTATAAAACAACCTTTATCTACATCACCTACTCCCTACTTAGACCAGGGGATTTAACTATAGGCTCAAGAAAGGTGAGACTGCAAGGTATGGCATTTAAGGCAAAAGAGTCAAAGCACAATATAAATCTTTCAAGTTAAAAGTAAACCAGTAATAAGACTTAGAATTTCTTTTTAAGCAATTTTAAAAAATTAATGTGACAGTGATTAACTTAAAAAAATAATACTAGTAAATCAGATAAGATGCAAAAAAGAGTTTTGGAGAACAGTGCACACTGATGTGAATATACTTCACTTACTTCACACTACTGAATGGTATACTTAAAAAACCTGCTAACATAGTAAATGTTATACTATGTATATTTTATTGCAACTTAAAAAAAAAGCAAGTAAATCAGGGCATGAGCAATGAACAACACAAAATAAAATTTTTTAAAAATTTAATTTAAAAACAACAGAAAGAATGAAGTGTTTAGGAAAAAATTAAACAGAAGAAGTGCAAGTCTTGCACACTGAAAGCTATAAAATATAGTTTAAAGAAATTAAAGAAGAGCTAAATAAATGGAAAGATAGCTCATATTCATGAAACAGAACACTTAAGATGGAAAGACGTGGATTTGACCTCTGGGTCAAGAAGATCCCCTGGGGAAAGACACAGCAACCCACTCCAGTGTTTTTGCCTGGGAAATCCCATGGACAGAGAAACCCAGTGGACTATAGTGCGTGGGGTCACAAAAGAGTTGGATACAACTTAGTAACTAAACAACAACCCCTCAAATTGATCTACAAATTCAATGTGACTCCTACAAAAAGCTCAGCTAGCTTTTT
Source organism: Oryx dammah (assembly GCF_014754425.2). Classification (NCBI taxonomy): domain Eukaryota; kingdom Metazoa; phylum Chordata; class Mammalia; order Artiodactyla; family Bovidae; genus Oryx; species Oryx dammah. The sequence continues at coordinate 44,319,966 of NW_024070187.1, read as the reverse complement.
ATGAAAACTGATTAGGTAATTCTAAAATTCATACAGAAATGCAATAAACCCACAATAGCCAAAATAATCTCAAAAAAGAATTAAGTTGAAAGATACACACTTCCCAATTTCAAAAATCACTACAAAACAACAATTGAGATTGCATGGGCCTGGCCTAAGGATAGACACAAATAAATGGAACAAAATTTAAGGTCTACAGATAAATCCACAGATATATCATCACGTGGTTTTCAATAAGGTTCCAAGAGCATTCCGTGGGAAAAGAATAATCATTTAAACAACGGTGCCAAGGCAACTGGATATCCACATGTAAAGAATGAGACTGGACCCCTACCTCACATCATACTAAAAAAATTAACTCAAAATTAACTAAATGTAAGAACTAAAAATTAAAAACTCTTAGAAGAAAACAAATGTAAATATTCATGCTTTTAGACTAGGTAATAGTTTCTTGGTGTGACACCTAAAACATAAGCAACCAAAGAAAAGAGAATAACTTTGACTACATAAAAGTGAAAAGACAACTCACAGAATGAGAAAAAAATATTTATGAATTATATATCTGATAGGAGTCTAATACCCAGAATACATTAAGTACTCTTTCAATTCAACAATAAGACAAATAATCAATTTTAAAAATTGAGCAAATGACTGAATAGACATTTCTCCAAAACGATAAACAACTGGCCATAAGTTCATGAAAAGATGCTCAACATCATTACCACAATGAGACACTATTTCAAAAAGACAGACAGTAACAAGTGTTCATGCACATGCGAAGAAATTGGAACTCTCATATATGGCTGTTGGGAAAGAAAAACTGTGCAGTCACCTTGGAAAACAGTTTGGGAGTCCTTCAAGAAGTTAAACAGAATTACCATAGGACAATTGTGACTGTGACTTTGGTCAAGTTATTTAATTTCTTAGCACCTCAGGTTTTCTATTCTGAGGAAAGGAGAATGTTAATAGCATCTATCCTAGAGGGCTATTGTGGGGACCAAAGAATTTAGAATAGGGTTTGACATGTGACAAGCATTTACTAAATATCAGTTATAGTTAATATTTCATGTTATTATGAGAACTTAAAAGTTAAATTTCTACCTTTAAAATAATACCTTTATAATCATTTAATAATACTTTAGGAAATAAACAAGGTAGTTAAAAAAGAAATTGATATATTCACTCAATGGAATAGTACACAGTCATAAAAGGAAGTACACTTAGATGCTATGACATGGAGGAATCTTGACAACATTATGCTAAGTGAAAAAGGTCAGACACAAAGGGCATATATTGTATGATTCCATTTATATAAAATATCCTGAAGAGACAAATCTGGATGAAAGAAAGATTGACGCTTATCAGGAGGAGTAAGGAGCATATCAGGAGAAGTAAGGAGTCTCTCTTTAGTGTGATTTAAAATGTCCTGGAATTATGGGTGATAGATTGCAGATGTAAAACAGTGAATATACTAAAAACTGCTGAAATACACAGTTAAAAATGGTCTGTTTTAAATGAGTTATATCTCAGTTTAAAAAAAGAAATTGAGTTTATCTTTAAGAAGACGTCTGTCACTCATGGAATTTCTTTTTCCTGAAGATTACTAACATTAAATAGGTATTTGTAAAGAGTGTGCTCGTCTTGTTAATAAGGAATGAGAGTTGCAGAAAATGTGGGTTATTTCTGAGACACCCACATGCTTACAGTAGGTAACCCAAAGCTAACTTGGAAATCTAAAGAAAAATAAATGATGAAAGCTGTACTTTTTATTGTGACTTCTATACTTTTAAAATTCTGTCTGCCTTGTTTTTAGGGAGAAAAAGCATATGTAATTTCACAGAGAATCTGAGTAATACTGGAGAGAACACAACAACTACTGGAATATTGGCTAAATAGGTCCTATCAGATTAAAAAAAAAACAACAACTCAAAGACTGATTCCTTCAATACACTCAAGAACAAGAAAAATATACTAAGGACATGGTGTCTCATAGACTTACCATGAACTCCTAGAATTCAAACAATTACAGAAGATAGGAAGAGTACTTCAAGTTTACAGAATTAGAGTCTGTGGATGGACACATCTGCCGTCCTGTGCTGTAAATAAAAAATTTGTATCTTCTCAATTACAACCAGAGGGAAGACTCAAAACATGGTCCACTGTCTCATCTGTTTGTTCCAACATATCAGGTGCTGTTTAATTCTGATTCTCTCCCACAAAGCTTATCTGTTTGCTTACTAATTAGCCTCTGCCTCAGGACCTGTTTCCTAGTTAGCACTCCCTTCACTTCAGGCTTCATCCAGTGAAAGATAGTATGCACACCCTTCATTAAAAACATTAAAATACACATCTTATCCCATTTAAGACATTACAATAAAACAAAATCCCAGAGGAAATTCAGAATTACCCTTGAAAAGTAAGTATATAAGAAGAAATTTCACTCAACAGAAATGTATGTCTAAATTATAAGCCAAAGACAACTAGATACCTTCACAGAAAAAAATTAGGAAGCATACTAGCAAAAAGCCTACTGCCTCCCTGTCAGCTGGTAAAGAATCCGCCTGCAATGCAGGAAACTGGGGTCAATCCCTGGGTTGAGAAGAACCCCTAGAGAAGGGAAAGGCTACCCACTCCAGTATTCTGGCCTGGAGAATTCCACAGACTGTACAGTCCATGGGGTCGCAAAGAGTTGGCCACAACTGAGTGACTTTCACTTTTACATGCTGAGTCTATCTAACTGAAGAAATACCTTATAAACAATTACTACTTCTATATTAAGTAAAGGGTTATAACAGGATTAGTAAAAGGAAAACATTAAAAAGAAACAGAACACAATGAAGGAGAATAAATATTATACTTCGTAAACCTACCGAAAATCAATATCCAATAAAAGGCTTCTAATGTTAGACTTCTTGCCACCTGATTCTTTCAACCTGATCAGCTCATGTAACCTAAAGCAATCAGTGAAAGCAAATTTAGTAAGAAATGACTAATGTCACATGTAACAAACAAAAAACCCCATCAATGGTCTCCTGATATTTCTAACATTTCAATGAAACACTGAATTTCAAAGTATTTTTAAATGCTGGATCTCATCTAAAACAGAAAACTCTAGAATTAATAGTAAATAACTGAAGATTCAAACCACAATCTTCTATCATACATCAGAAATCTGTAAAGATTTCGCTTGAATGGAATAAAAATTACAAACTCCTTCAGAGAAGGACTACATTGTATACTTGAGGTTGCATGTTGTACCCTCTATACAGTAAATAACTACTCACTATATTTCCTTACAGTTTAGAAAGCTGGTGATGGGAGAAGCCTTTAAAATACTGTTATCACATACCTTGGGGTCCCAACACACAGTACTCTTCTGAATCCAAGGTTTGAGAGTAGGTCTACCAAGAACAGACAGCTCCGGTCAGCAAACAAATACTGGGCATTTGTCTTCTTGTTTTCCAGTGGATAAAGGAGTTTACTGGGCCTTTTTAACTGGGTGATAGAAACATCATCCACTACCTGATGTTCATGATGCTTCTCCTCATCATCCGGCAACAGCAACTGCTGACAGCTCTGACAAAACTTTCTCTGAGACAAGGGCAACTTGATAAACTTCAAGTACCTTCAAGATGCGACAAAACACAAAGCAACACAGTCTAAGTTGGTTACCTTAAAGGCATTTGGTTTTTGCCACTTCTAATATGCAAAAAGTATTACTCCTTAAACAGTGCTGTGCGTGCAAGCATGCATGCTAAGTCACTTCAGTCGTGTCCAACTCTTTGCAGCCCTATGGACTGTAGCCCACCAGACTCCTCTGTCCATGGGATTCTCCAGGCAAGAATACTGGATTGGTTTGCCATGCCCTCCTCCAGGGAATCTTCCCGACCCAGGGATCAAACCTGTGTCTCTTATGTCTCCTGCATTAGCAGACTGGTTCTTTAACCACTAGCACCACCTGGGAAGCCCAAAGAGTGCTGTATGAGGAAGTAAAGGTACAAAAAACTGTGGAATGTTGGCTAGAATTTATGTCTGGCTGCATACCTAAAAGTAGAAAAGGATCAGCGATTTTGTAAGAATTGAGATGCTCCAATTTAGCCACTGGATGAAGATCAATATTCATTTAAAATGTGAATATAATATATTACTCAAACAACTTAGTAGTAAT